>NC_045960.1:5107865-5190365 GCF_010909765.2 Amblyraja radiata
CCTTTATTATACGCTTTGCTTTCCGTCCATTGAGCAGCTGCTGCTGCGGGCTGCTGTGCTGTCAACAATGCTATCACCCATTGTTTGGTGAGATTGATCTTTTTAAATAGATAAGAGGAGATTCTCTCCTCCATCTTGCTACGTTCTCTCACCCCCTCTGGCAAATCACATATCCCAAACCACCGAGGTCCTGCCATGGTCGCCATTCTGTAGGGGTTTCGTTTCCCTTTACTCCACTTCGGGCCCAACTGCCCGAGTTATTCTCTCCCTTGTCGGAGGGTCAAACAGCCACCACTCCACTCGAGCGGTTTCCAAGAGAGAGAATACAACAAAAGGGATTCCCCTAGGTTCTAGACCTCGGAATTATGGTGGGATATGATAAAAGGTTGAATTGATCAGAGTGTGCTGGTGAGAGAAAACAGAAACCAAGATGGACTCAAAGCAAGTCTAAAATTTACAGGCTTTATTAAACAATGAGAAATCGAATCTCACCAACACTACATAATACGTGGCTAAACTTATGCTTTAAACTAAGACTATGGAAGGAAAACTATCGGGTACGTCGTAAAACTTTACATAATTTTACTTGCAAGTATACTCCCCCTTTCCCCTTCTTCTCTCAACCTCTATCCTATTTCGGGAACTTCACCAGGTCACTGGGATACTTACAGCTAGGTTGATGCAGGCTCACGAGCCGTCCAGCAGAGCAGAAAGAGAGCGAGTTCTGGCTTGACTCCGGCTTTTTATACCTGAGTTTCCTTTGAAACCCCCAGGTGGTCCTCTGGATAAAAGGGTTCTTTTGATGATTCCCAGTTTCGATCTGGCAGGAACAATAGGCTTCCGATGATAAGGGGTTTGCTGATGTCATGATCCCTCAGCCTGATCGTTATCCCATCGCCTGGATGGGCTCCCATTGTCCTGATGGATGGGTCATCCACGATGGTGATTGTGCTTACACCATCGAGGGGATCTACAGCAGTGGCTGCCTCAAAAAGGCTGGCAGTATCATCAAGAACCCACACTATCCTGGCCACACACTCATCTCCCTGCTACCTTCAGGTAGATGGTACAGGAGCCTGAAGACTGCAACGTCCAGGTTCAGGAATAGCTACTTCCCCACATTAAACTTAACTTCAAACAAAACTCTGAACATTATCTGTTTATTTGCACTTTATCAGTTTACTTATTCATGTGCGTATATATTTATATAATGGTATATGGACACACTGATGTGTTCTGTATTCATGCCTGCTATATTCTGTTGTGCTGAAGCAAAGCAAGAATTTCATTGTCCTGTCAGGGACACATGACAATAAACTCACTTGAATCTTGTCTGACAAGTTGTTGCTAATAAAGTAGCTACAGCTTGATAATCACTCACGTCTAGTGTAAATTATTCCAACAACGGAGTCAGGGGATATGGGGAAAAAGCAGGAACGGGGTACTGATTGTGGATGATCAGCCACAATCATATTGAATAGTGGTGCTGGCTCAAAGGGCTGAATGGCCTGCACCTGCACCGATTGTCTATGTAAGAGGAGTGAAATGTGAAGCTGGAGAGAGGAATACAGATGAAAGGGGATGGGTGATGATTGGGAAAATGGGCAGGAGGCTCAGGAAAAAGAGAGGGGACAAGGGCGGTGTTACTTAAAACTTGAAAATTGCAGATTACTGGAAGTAGTTCAGCGAATCAACTGCGATCTTATAATCCTGAAGACACACACGGGCACATTTTCTCCCTGAGGGAACCGGAAGATTAGTTGAGTTTTTAACACCAATCCGGTGGTTTTGTGGTCAGCTTTATTAAAAAAAATATTGAATGAACTATTTAACTCCCACAACTAACCTGGTAGGCCGTCACGGTGGCACAGCGGTAGAGTTGCTGCCTTACAGCGAATACAGCGCCGGAGACCCGGGTTCGATCCCGACTACGGGTGCTGTCTGTACGGAGTTTGTACCTTCTCCCCGTGACCTGCGTAGGTTTTTTCCGAGATCTTCGGTTTCCTCCCACACTCCAAAGACGTGCAGGTTTGTAGGTTAATTGGCTTGGTGTATGTATAAATTGTGGATAGTGTTAGTGTGCGGGGGATCGCTGGTCGGTGCGGACCCGGTAGGCCAAAGGGCCTGTTTCCACGCTGTATCTTTAAACTAAACTAAATTGAACTAGGGTCTGTGGCTTGCTATCCTGGGCCAACGGGATATTAGTTCAGCAACTTGCCCATCGTTCCAAGCTGACCAGAGTTAAGCCCCCATCCCACTTTCACGACCTAATTGGCGACCTCTGCCAAGTTTGCCCTTGACTCATACTCACAGCGTGGTCACCACAAAGTCGTAGGAGGTTGTAGGATGTCTTTGTAACTCTTCCTCATGCTCATGAGTGGTCTCCGCGTACTCGTGGCCTCAAGTAGGTCGCGGCGTTTTTTCCAGCCTGATAGAAAATGTCCCCGAGTAAAAAAAAGTAATAGAAAAAAATAGAAAATAGGTGCAGGAGGAGGCCATTCGGCCCTTCGAGCCAGCACCGCCTTTCATTGTGATCATGGCTGATCACCCCGGCGAGCGGGCCTGAACATCGGGCCGCCCGTAGCGGCGAGAGCGCGGGATTCGGGAGCCCCCCGACCACGGGAGTACAACGGAGGAGGATGACTGAATTTTGGAGCCTTCCCTCACAGTGGGAAACTTTGATCCCGCTGTGTAGGGACGTCTGTGTTAAAGACTATCGTGTTCTGTGCTCTTTATTATTGGTATGGCTGTATGGTGACAACACATTTCATTGTACCAATTGGTACATGTGACAAGTAAATGTATCTTGTCTCTTGTATCTTTTACTTCAGCGAGTCAACACGACCTTGACATTTTTTTCAACTCGTCTAGGGTCTTCTAAACTCATGGATTAGGTGGTCCAGGCTCTATTAGCACGAGCTAAACCTACTTTAACAGCAGGCTAGAACAATTTGTTCCTATCAACCTTTGATTAATTCCTGTTTCCGCAACACAACTTCAATTAAACCACAAACTTGGCAATTCAATCATCATATGACAGCACGGGAAAAAAAGCCTTTCATTGAGGTTGAGACATGACTCTATGGGAACAGGTTAAAACACAAGGCTGCTACCACTGCTGTTATTCAGCATGTAACCATAAGTCAACAAACGGCGGTAAGAATTTGCCACAAGGCAAAGTCCATTCACACAGTTGCTGCAATTTTCCTTTATACTTCAAATTGCTGTTGGGTTTCTCATGTCAAAACTCCTTGAATGAATGTTCCCACATTCAGGAGGCTTTTGCTGCATTAGACATGCGATAGACAGCCACACCTCCTGTGGTAAAGAACACTTTAGGAAACTAAGGCTTTAGAACACTCAGATATAGTGACAAGGAACTGCAGATGCTGCTATACAAAGCAAGGCACAAAGTCCCGGAGTAACTCAGCGAGTCAAGCAGCATCTCTGGAGAACGTGGATCGGTGACGTTTTCTATTAGGGTGGCACGGTGGCTCAGTGGTAAGAGTTGCTGCCCTACAGCACGAGAGACACGGGTTCGATCCCGACTACAGGACTTCTGTCTGTGTGGAGTTTGCACATTCTCCCTGTCACCGTGTGGGTTTTCTCCGGGTGTTCCGGTTTCCTCCAACATTCCATAGACGTACAGGTTTGTAGGTCAATTGGCTTCTGCAAATTGTAAATTTCGTTAGTTTGTGGGATCGTGATAGTGTACTGGTTGGCGCAGACTCAGTGGGCCGAAGGGCCTGTTTCCATGCTGAATCTCTAAAGGGTTGGGACCCTTCTTCAGGCTAAATAAGGTTCTAATTCTAAAATGTTGCCTATCCATGTTCTCCATAGGTGCTGCCTAACCTGTTGAGTTACTCCAGCACTTTGTCTTTATAAGAACACTCACATTGTCCCATCATCTCGCACAACACACCCAAATCTTAATAGTGTCAACAAATCTACTTCTTATGAGAATCTGAGTGGCTGTTCCACGCCGACCAAGGCGGCATTCGCCTGCACTGGCCATAGCCTTCCTATCCATATATCTGTCCAAAAATCTTTAAAAATAATAATAATACTTTATTGTCATTGTAAATACATACAACGAAATGTCAGAAATCGTAATTGAGCTTTATATTAACATATAGAGCTTTCCAGATATGGACTACCCTCCGAATGAAAAGGTGACCCTGAGGTCCGACTTAAATCTCTTCCTTCTCAGCTTAAAGGCCCTGTCCCACTTACGTGTCCTTGGCCTCGTGGTCGTGTTGATGCGCACGGGCATCGTATGGCCGCGCGCCGCCGGTCCCACTTAGAAGCGCGGAGGGGGGGACCTCCGGTGGCGCCATGCTGGACTAGCAGTCGCAACTTTTAGCTCCGCTGCTGTAAAATCGTGATTATTCGCGTTAAAATCGGGTCTGGAGGTCGGGACCAATTCAAAAAACTTACCGGAGCCCCGGGACGTCGCGCTGATGACGTCATCAGTAAGCGCTGTGATTTAAACGGAGGATAAAGGCTCCTAAATGAAAAAAAACATCTCCAGCTCAGAGCCCTCAACAATCTCAAAACAACTGCTGAAAGCCCAGAAAACTGAAGAACAGAACTCTGAAGTGGATTCTGGAATGGCTACAAGATCCAAGACTGAGATGGCTACTAAGGAGAAAAATGAAATGGAGGAGATAAAGAACTCCGTAAGAGAACTGAGAAAGGATATTGAGGCTGGAAACTCAAAAATGATAGAAAATATTAATGTTAAATTGATGGAAAATATGTCGAACATCAATGCTGGTAATCAAAAAGTTATTGACTGCATTGGCATTATACAAAAACGAATTGAGGATGTGCAAGAAGAGCTAACGGGGAGAATTAATAAAGGGGAAGAAGCATCTAAGAAGAGGTTTGAGGCTGTGCATGTAATTGTTTCTTCACATGTAACTGCAATGAAAGACATGGAAACAATTGTTGATCAAATGGCTGAAGATATGCAGGGAATGAAGCTAGAACTAGACAGCCTCAAGAGTCAACTGGCGAAAGTCTCAGATAAATGTCTTGATTTCGAAGCTCGCTCAAGACGCCAAAATTTATGAATACTGGGAGTAACAGAAGGGGCAGAGGGGAACAACGCCCGTGAGTTCACTGCCAACTTAATCAAACATGTACTCAATTTACCCGTGGAACCGGAAATTGAAGTGGCACATCGAATACCCAGATTTAAGCCAAGATCACAAGCAGATCCAGCCCACCCACGACAGATCATAGTCAAACTTCGGGACATTTCAGCACTTGAAGAGCTGATGAAAAAAATCAAATATGGAGTGAAGATGACGTTTGGAAAGGACTCTATCAAACTCCTCTGGGATTATCCCTATGAGATCGTGCAAAAGAGAAGAAAGTTCTCACAGACAAGACAGATTCTCCATGGAGTTAAAGGTGTCAGATGTGGCGTTTTTTATCCGGCCAGGATGCGCATTACTTTCAAGGGAAAAGAGAAAACTTTCACTAATTCGGACGCATCTTATAAATATGCCCAAGAGATTGTGGCAGAAACAGAAGATTAATCAAGGCAGCGGGACGATATGGACAAATTCTTTCCTTTTATTACTTCACAGAGAACACCTGAAGATAAGAGAAGAAACACCATTCTCTAAAAGTTTAAAATGGAAGAGCATTTCCACGTGCGCTGGTCTAGACACCTTATCTCCTTTGGACGCTTTGGAATTCAACTCAAGGACATTCTTTGTTCAAAATGAAGGAAAGACTGATAAGCAACGCAGAGACGAACAGCAGAGCCGAATGTGGAAAACACCACAAGGACAAATGGCGGTTTATGATCTTAAAATAGCTTTACAAAATATAGAGAATTAACAATAATTAACAATACTAATATAGAAATATAAATGGAAACTAACTTGAACTATATAATGGGCAAAATGTAATAATGTGTTAAAAAGACTGACTAGCTCGTATATAGAGCGAGACAGTTAAGCAGGGATAAATAAATAATAAATAACAAATTTTAGAACTAACGTAGATAATTCTGAAAGTTTAAGTGCTATGTAGTTCGTGTGGGGAAGGGAGGAGACTCAGGCACCTGGCATAATTCCAGGAGCCTGTTTCAGGTTAACCCTTTCAGCCAACAGCTTACTATTATCAAAGGTATAACTAATTATAAATAATTAGTAGATGAAAGTGTTAGATATATAAATTTCACAGTAGCTGAACACAAGATCTGATAAGTCTGAATGAAATATATATATATATATATATATATAGTGTAATTGGGTGAAATATAACTGATTTTGAAATGGTACCGCCCTCCTAGGTTTAGAGTAATAAAGGGAGCGGAGCTAATTGTACAACATCAACTTCGGAAGTCGAATAGATGTCGAATCCCACAGACGGGTGGGACATTCACTACAGTGTCGAATACTCCAGACACTGTAATTTTACTTGTTCAATTTTCTTTTTTATCACAATATGTCACAACTATGTGTTTTTTTTTCAAGGACAATCGCAAAAGGGATCTACCAAGGAAGTTAGTAATATAAACGCCCCCCAAATATCCAGAGTCCTGAGGTATGGATGCACCGTAATAAATAAGGGTATTAAAATCAGCAAAAATGCAAGATGATAAACAAAAGAAATTGGGAGGAATCACACTGTGTAGCTGGAATATAAGGGGTATTAATGAACCAATTAAAAGGGGCAAAATACTAGCTCAGTTGAAATCATACAACACGGACATTACTTTTACGTGTCAAGACCCTTCTTTTCAGACTGAAGAAGAGTCTCGACCCGAAACATCACCCATTGCTTCTCTCCAGAGATGCTGCCGGTCCCGCTGAGTTACTCCAGCTTTGTGTCCATCTTCAAATGACGTCACGCGCTCCAGACGGCTGTGCGTACGCATGAAATCGCGCGCGACCTTCGGGGGACCGTCAAGGACACGTAAGTGGGACAGGCCCTTAAAGGCCTTTCCCACTTAGGCGGTTTTTTGGGCGACTACAGGCCACTGCAGCAAATTTTTCAACGTTGAAAATTTTCAGCAACAGTGGCGAGAATTTTTGCTGTTGTAGGTTGTCGCCAGGTGTCGTAGGTGAATGCCATTAAAACTAGTCCCTGGCAGTCACTTATACAGTCGCTTACGTGGGACAGACCCATTAGTCTATGCCCTCTAGTTTTTGTATAACCTACCCTGGGTAAAAGACTGTGAACGTTCACTTTAAGCATGCCCCTCGTGGTCATGTACAACTCAAGATGGTCACCCCTCACCCTCCTACACTCCAAAGAAAAACTACCCAGCCTCTCCCTGTGCCTCAGGCCCGCACCGCAAGGTAACATCCTGGTGAATCTCTTCTGCAATCCTCACAACTTAACGGCATCCTACCTCCAGTTGGGTGACCAGCACGGCACACCCGAGTCTCAGATCACTAGTCGATGGTTTATTTATTGTCACATGTACTAGGGACAGGGAAATACATTTTTTACATAAAGCTCAGCGCGACTATCCCTGCACAATCACCCCGGTCAGGCCATTTAGAACGGAGATGAGGAAAACACTTTTTCACCCAGAGAGTTGTGAATCTGTGGAATTCTCTGCCCCAGAAGGCAGTGGTGGCCGGTTCTCTGGATGCTTTCAAGAGAGAGCTAGATAGGGCTCTTAAAGATAGCGGAGTCAGGGGATATGGGGAGTAGGCAGGAATGGGGTACTGATTGTGAATGATCAGCCATGATCACAGTAAATAACAGTGCGGGCTCAAAGGGCCGAATGGCCTACTGCACCTATTGTTTATTGTCAATAGAGTATGTACAGAGCAGCCCACTGAGTGATAGAGTGATAGAGTGATACAGTGTGGAAACAGGCCCTTTGGCCCAACTTGCCCACACCGCCCATCATGTCCCAGCTACACTAGTCCCGCCTGCCCGCGTTTGGTCCATGCCCCTCCAAACCTGTCCTATCCATATGCAAGAGGCATCGTTTTGGTGCCATTTCACAGCCCCAGCTGTAGCTGGCCAGAAAGGCCCATTGCAGCCGTCGACTCCATTCCGGTCGTCCCCCCTCCTCGCCCGGCCCACCCCTGCCCTCGTTCTCTGGGGGAGGGCCTCTCGCAGCCCACCCCCGACCTCGACCTCAGAGACCCAAAGGGCGGCAATGTCCATTCAAGAGTCAACCACGTGTGACAAGGGACGTATTGTAGGAAGGATCGTGAGGATGATGATTTATTGATCAACTAAAAGAAAAACAAAGCAGTGTTTTTTCCCCCACACTGTTGCAAGTGTACTAAGCATCTCCTAACAGACGAAGGGAGATTGAAGAACTAATTTGCTGCGAGATCTCTAATGCACACAAATGTGAGGACATTAATTGGGTAGGATTTTTATTACCCAAGTGGGACATAGAACAGTACAACACCAGACCAGGCCCTTTGGCCCACCATGCCGAACAAGACGACAAGTTCATAAGGTCATATGATAAGAGTAGAATTAGGCCATTCGGCCCATCAAGTCTACTCCGCCATTCAATCATGGCTGATCTATCTCTCCCTCCTAACCCCATTCTCCTGCCTTCTCCCCGTAACCCCTGACACCCGTACTAATCAAGAATCTATCTATCTCTGCCTTAGAAATATCAATAAGGTTTCAATGAGGTCCTTCCTCATTCTTCTAAACTCCAGCGAGTACAGGCCCATTGCCATCAAATGCTCATCATAGATTAAGCCACTCATTCCTGAGATCATTCTTGTAAACCTCCTCTGGACCCTCTCCAGAGCCAGCACATCCTTCCTCAGATATGGTGCCCAAAATTGCTCACAATATTTCAAATGTGGCCTGACCAGCGCCTTATAGAGCCTCAGCATTACATCCCTGTTTTTGTGCTCTAGTCCTTGACCATGACCAGACCATGATGGAGAAGGTGAGAACAGACTCTACGATGGCTGTGTAGAATTGGACCGTCATTGCCTGGGGCAGATTGTGCTTCCTCAGCTGCTGTAGGAATTACATCCTCTGTTGGGCCTTTTTGCCTGTGGAGTCGATGGTAGCCTCCCGTTTAAGGTCCTTGGAAATGATGGTTCCCAGGAACTTAAATGACTCGACAGATGTGACTGTGGTGTTGTTGATGGTGAGTGGGGTGAGGGGAGGGGAGGGGGAGCTCTCCTAAAGTCTACAATCAATTCCACCGTCTTAAGAGGATTGAGCTCCAGGTTGTTGCAATGGCACCAGGACACCAGCTGTGACACTTCCTGTCTGTGGGCAGATTCCGCCCCATCCTGGATCAGTCCAATCAGGGTTGTGTTGTCCGCAAACTTGAGAAGCTTGACAGAGGAGTCAGTGGAGGTGCAGTCGTTGGTGTAGAGAGAGTAGAGGAGAGGAGAGAGTACGCAGCCTTGCGGTGCTCCTATGCTGAGGGTTTGCGGGTCCGAGATGTGGTTTCCCAGCCTCACATGCTGCTTCCTGTCTGTCAGGAAGCTGGTGATCCACCGACAGAGGGGTTCAGGCACAGTCAACTCGGAAAGTTTGGAGTGTAGTAGCTCTGGCACAATGGTGTTGAATGCAGAGCTAAAATCAACAAACAAAATTCTCGCATAGGTCCCCTGGTGGTCTAGGTGCTGGAGGATGAAGTACAGACCCAGGTTGACTGCATCATCCACAGATCCATTGGCCCAGTATGCAAACTGCAGAGGGTCCAGCAGGGGGTTTGTGATATTTTTCAACTTGACCAGCACAAGCCTTTCAAGGGTCTTCATAACTACAGAGGTCAGTGCGACAGGCCTGTAGTGGTTAAGACCAGTAATCCTTGCCTTTTTGGTACAGGGACAGACTTTGAAGCAGGCAGAAACAGTACATGTTTGCAGGGACTGGTTGAAAATGTCTGTGTAGACCGGTGCCAGTTGTTTGGCACAGAGCGTAAGAGTAGAGGGGGAAACATTGTCCGGTCCTGTAGGTTTCCGGCTTTTCAGACTTCTGAACAGCATCTCCACCTCCTCTATTTTTATTGTTGATGATGGAGAAGTGATGTTGTGCAGCATGGAGGGGGTGGGTAACTGGGTGTGAAGTGGTGATTGGAGAAGGGTGGCTGGGAAAGGGTCCAGTCTTTTCAGACTATATGCTACACTATATTCCATCGGCCACTTCTCTGCCCACTCTCCCAACCTGTCCAAGTGCCTTCTGCAGAGTCCCTGCTTTCTCTACATTACCTGCCCCTCCACCTATTTTCTTATCATCCGCAAACTTGGCCACAAAACCTTCAATCCCCTCATCCAAATCATTAATTTACAACGTGAAGAGTAGCGGGCCCAGCACTGACCCCTGCGGAACTCCGCTAGTCACTGGAAGCCAACCAGAAAAAGCCCCCTTTATTGCCACTCTGCCTTCTGCCATCCAGCCAACCTGCTATCCATGCTGGTATCTGCCCTTTGATACCGTGGGCTCTCATCTTCTTTAGCAGCCTCACATGTGGCATCTTATCAAAGGCTTTCTGAAAATCTAATAAACAACGCCCACTTTGTCTGTCCTGCTATTTATTTGCTCAAAGAATTCGAGCGGATTTGTCAAGCAAGACCTCCCCTTGAGAAAGCCATGCTGACTTCAGCCTATTTTATCATGGACGTCTAAGTACCCTGTAACCTCATCCTTTATAATGGACTCTAAAATCTTACCAACTATTGAAGTCAGACTAACCGGCCTATAGTTCCCACTATTCTGCTTTGCTCCCTTCTTGAACAGCCAATGACATTGGGTATGCAGGTCATTGACAACCAACAGTCTACTGTATAAAGCTCAAGTCAAGAGACAGGAGTGTTTTATTGTCATATGTCACGGATGGGACAATGAAATTCTTACTTGCTGCAGCACAACAGAATATGTGAATTTGTAAACATTGTATATAACGGGGAAAAAAAGGAAAAGTTCAATAAATAACAAATATAGTGCAAATAATAAATAATAATATAGTCTTTTGCAGTTCAGAGCTCAGAGCTTATTCGTAGTGTTTAATAGCCTGATGGCTGTGGGGAAGAAGCTGTTCCTGAACTTGGACGTTACAGTTTTCAGGCTCCTGTACCTTCTTCCTGATGGCAATGGTGAGATAGGTGCGTGGCCAGGGTGGTGTGGGTCTTTGATGATGTTGGCTGCCCTTTTGAGGCAGCGACTGCGATAGATCCCTTCGACGGTGGGGAGGTCAAAGCCGGTGATGGACTGGGCAGTGATCATAACTTTTTATAGTCTTTGCTGATGGTCAACTGAGAGAGAATTGGGCGGCATGGTGGCGCAGCAGTAGAGTTGCTGCCTAGCAGCGCCAGAGACCTAGGTTCAATCCTGACTATGGGTGCTGTCTGTATGGACTTGTACGTTCTCCCCGGGACCGCGTGGGTTTCCTCCAGGTGCTCCAGTTTCCTCCCACATCACAAAGATGTGCGGGTTTGTAGGTTGGATCGATTGTAATAATAATAATAATAATAATAATAATAATAATAATAAATACTTTATTGATCCCCTCAGGGAAATTCAGATGTCCAGAAGCCCCCAACCAACAAACCCACAGATTCTAAACGAACGCAGACAGAAAATACATAGAATACAATGTGGACACTACCTGAGAGCAATAAATACTTAAAAAGACCAATAATTAACAATTAAAAATTAAAAATTGCAAAATGCATCCCCCTACAGCCTAGTGGTCCGAATTATAAAATCTAATGGCTGCAGGGGTGAAGGATCTCCTGAACCGCTCCGTTCTACAGGGCAGGGAGAGGAGCCGGTTGTTGTTCCAAGTGCTCTTTTGACTCTCCAGAATTACATGGACGACAGATGGCGCAGTGGGCTAAGTGTTCGGCTGGCGACCGGAAGGTAGTCGGTTCGAATCCCGCTTGGAGTACATACTGTCGTTGTGTCCTTGGGCAAGACACTTCACCCACCTTTGCCTGTGTGTGAATGTGTGTGTGAATGTGTGTGAATGTGTGTGAGTGACTGGTGGTGGTCGGAGGGGGCCGTAGGCGCAGTTTAGCAGCCACGCTTCCGTCAGTCTGCCCCAGGGCAGCTGTGGCTACAGAAGTAGCTCACCACCACCGAGTGTGACTGAGGAGTGAACGAATAATGCGATGTAAAGCGCCTTGAGTATCTAGAAAGGCGCTATATAAATCCCATCCATTATTATTATTATTACATGGAGGGGTTGCCCGGGGTTTTTCAGGATGACCCGCACCTTGTGCCGCATACGCCTCTCAAGCACATCCATCCCAGAGTCTACTCTCCCCTCCAGCACTGAGCTAGCTCGTTTAACCAGTTTGACCAGCTTCTTGTTTTTTGCACTAATGCTGTTGCCCCAGCAGACAACAGCGTAGAAAATAACACTTGCAACCACAGTGTTGTAAAACATGTGCAGCATATCATTACACACATTGAAGGATTTGAGCCTTCTGAGGAAAAAGAGTGTGCTCTGGCCTTTCATGTATTGTCTTTCTGCTGACTGGATAGCACACAACAAAAGCTTTTCCCTGTACCTCGGTACACGTAACAATAAACTAAACCGCCTAAGCTGAACTGGCTAGTTGGCTTCTGTAAGTGCGTCGGGCACCAGTGTGAATGGGGTATCGTTGGTTGGTGTATTTCCTATGCTGCATCTCTAAACTAAACTAATCTCAGTATGTTACACGGATACGGATATGGAGGAAATGAAGGGAGTATTGGGAGCAATGGGATTGTTATACCGGGGATCTGGAGCAGGAAGAGCTCTCTTTTATCACTAAGCTAAATAAGACTAAGGAGACTAATGCCCTTATCCCACTTAGGAAACCTGAATGGAAACCTCTGGAGACTTAGACTCCCTACCTGCTTCCACTACCTGCAACCTCCGGCAGCCACCTGCAACCTCCGGGAACCGCACGGAAATCTTGTGCGGGTTGCAAAGTCTCCAGAGGTTTCCGTTCAGGTTTCCTAAGTGGGACAGGGGCATAAGGAGACTAAGGACTAAAGAGACTAAAGTTTAGAATAAGGAGTAAGCCATTTAGAACAGAGACGAGGAAACACTTTTTCTCACAGAGAGTGGTGAGTCTGTGGAATTCTCTGCCTCAGAGGGCGGTGGAGGCAGGTTCTCTGGATGCTTTCAAAAGAGAGCTAGATAGGGCTCTTAAAAATAGTGGAGTCAGGGGATATGGGGAGAAGGCAGGAACGGGGCACTGATTGGGGATGATCAGCCATGATCACATTGAATGGCGGTGCTAGCTCGAAGGGCGGAATGGCTTCTACTCCTGCACCTATTGTCTATTGTCTATTGTCTATTGACATGATTGGTGTGAGCATTAAAACCTGACCTTGCTTGCAACATCCACATTCTAAGAATAAATATTCAAAGCATGAAATGCCCATGGAATGTCGCATTCACCTTTAACAGCTTGGGGTGGGAACGGTAAGGTGGAAGAATAGGTGTGCGATCTACCTGCATATAGTCAAGTGATTGTCATGCACTCAGCAAGCATCGTTGCGTTATTCTATACGTAGATATATAGATGACGTACGCAACATCAAGGGTGTCACCTGCTGATGGAGTAAGACAGACATGCTAGCTTGGCACCCTTATGTTATGGAACTGTTATTATAAATACAGGTAGAGAGAGTCGTACAGCGTGGAAACAGGCCCTTCAGCCCAACTTGCCCAGGCCGACCAACATGCCCCATTACACTGGTCCCACCTGCCTGAGCTTCAAGGTGTGCCTACTCTGAAGAGGTTCTCCTCCTCTCTCTGATGGGAGTTCTCCAACACCCTCTCTTGCTGCTCCCCCTCTGATTCCTGCTGCTCTGTAACTTTTCATATCTCTAGTTTCCCTTTCAAGAGGGCCTGTTTACAAAAAACAGGGATGTAATGCAGAGCCTCTATAAGGCGCTGGTCAGGCTGCATATGGAGTATTGTGAGCAATGTTGGTCACCATAATCTGAGGAAGGATGTGCTGGCTCTGGAGAGGGTCCAGAGGAGGTTTTCAAGAATGATCCCAGGAATGAGTGGGTTAACATATGATGAGCGTTTGTCAGCACTGGGCCTGTACTCGCTGGAGTTTAGAACAATGAGGGGGGGACCTCATTGAAACGTACAGAATAGTGAAAGGCTTGGATAGAGTGGATGAGGAGAGGATGATTCCACTAGTGGGAGAGTCTAGGACTAGAGGTCATAGCCTCAGAATTAAAGGACATTCTTTAGGAAGAAGGAGACATTTCTTCTGTGGAATTCTTTGCCAAGTCAATAGGTATTTTTAGAGTCATAGGGTCATGGAGTGATACAGTGTGGAAACAGGCCCTTTGGCCCAACTCGCCCACACTGGCCAACAATGTCCCAGCTACACTAGTTCCACTTGCCAGTGCTTGGTCCATATCCCTCCAAACCTGTCCTATCCATGTACCTGTCTAACTGTTTCTTAAACGTTGGGATAGTCTCACCCTCAACTACCTCCGCCAGCAGCTTGTTCCATACACCCACTGTATGAAAAAGTTATCCCTCATATTCCTATTAAATCTTTTCCCCTTCACCTTGAACCTATGTCCTCTGGTCCTCAATTCCCCAACTCTGGGCAAGAGACTGTGCATCTACCCGATCTATTCCTCTCATGATCTTATACACCTCTATAAGATCTCCCCTCATCCTCCTGCGCTCCATGGAATAGAGACCAAGCCTACTCAACCTCTCCCTATAGCTCACACCCTCTAGTCCTGGCAACATCCTGGCAACATCCTGGTAAATCTTTTCTGAACCCTTTCCAGCTTGACAGCATCTTTCCTATAACAGAACTGCCCAGAACTGAACACAATATTCTAAATGCGCTCAGCAACGTCTTATACAACTGCATCATGACCTCCCAACTTCTATACTCAATACTCTGACTGATGAAGACCAAAGTGCCAAAAGCCTTCTTGACCACCTTATCTATCTGCGACTCGACCTTCAAGGAACCATGCACTCCTAGATCCCTCTGCTCTACAACACTACCCAGAGGCCGACCATTTACTGTGTAGCTCCTGTCCTTGTTCGACGTCCCAAAATGCAACACCTCACATTTCTCTGTATTAAATTCCATCAACCATTCCTCCGCCCACCTGGCCAACCGATCCACATCCTGCTGCAATCGTTCACAACCATCATCACTATCTGCAAAACCACTCACTTTTGTATCATCAGCAAACTTGCTAATCTTGCCCTTGTATGTTCTGATCCAAATCATTGATGTAGATGACAAACAGTAACGGGCCCAGCACCGAACCCTGAGGCACACCACTAGTCACAGGCCTCCAGTCCAAGAAGCAACCTTCCACCATCTCCCTCTGCTTCCTTCCATGGAGCCAATTTGCTATCCATTCAGCTATCTCTCCTTGGATCCCATGCGATCTAACCTTCCAGAGCAGCCCACCATGCGAAACCTTGTCGAACACCTTACTAAAGTCCATGTACACAACATCTACAGCTCTGCCCTCATCAACTTTTTGGTCACATCTTCAAAAAATAAATCAGATTTGTGTGACACGACCTCCCACGTACAAAACCTCGCTGTCTATCAATAATCAGCCCTTGCCCATCCAAATGCCTGTATAACCTATCCCTCAGAATACTCTTCAGTAACTTACCAACTACAGATGTTAAGCTCACCGGCCTATAGTTCCCAGGCAGAGATAGATAGATTCTCAATCAGTACGGGTGTCAGAGATTGTGAGGAGAAGGCAGGAGAATGGGGTTAGGAGGGAGAGATAGATCAGCCATGATTGAATGAAAGGCAGTAAAGATGTGATGGGCCGAATTGCCTAATTCTACTATTCTTTATGACATTATGACATTTCTCCTGACTCTAAGTCTGTAGAATGTTCTCAAACTGAAATGTCACCTCTTCCCCAGAGATGCTGTCTGTCCAGCTGAGTTCCTCCAGCATTTTGTCTATCTTCGGTGTAAACCAGCATCTGCAGTTCCTCCCTACATATTTTGTTTGCTCCACTGCAAAATCTCTTCAAGGTATGCCTAGTTTGAAGCTAGCATGGCCTTCCTTTATCATAGTTACTTTTGTGCATATCTTTCATTCACTTGTTCTATATCTCTCTACATCACCGTCTATATCTCTCGTTTCCCTCTCCCCTGACTCTCAGCCTGAAGAAGGGTCTTGACCCAAAACATCACCCATTCCATCGCTCCAGAGATGCTGCCTGACCTGCTGAGTTGCTCCAGATTTTTGTGCCTATCCTGGTTTGAAGAAGTTCTCCTCCTCTCTCGTTCAGCAACACCCTCTCTTGCTGCTCACCCTCTATGATTCCTCCTGTTCTGTGCCTTTTCATACCTCTTGTCTCCCTCTCCCCTGACTCTCAGTCTGTGGAAGAGTCTCGACCCAAGACGTCACGTTCCTTTTCTCCAGAGATGCTGCCTGACACGATGAATTACTCCAGATTTTTGTGTCTATCTGCCCTGGCCCATATCTCTCTAAACCTATCCAATCCATGTACCTGTCTAACTGTTTCGTAAATGTTGCGATAGTCCCTGCCTCAACTACCTCCTCCGGCAGCTCGTTCAGTACACCCACAGGCCTTTGTGTAAAAAAGTTACACCCTAGGTTCATATTAAATCATTTCCCCCCGCAGCGGTAGAGTTGCTGCCTTACAGCGAATGCAACGCCGGGGCCCGGGTTCCATCCTGACTATGGGTTCTGTCTGTACGGAGTTTGTACATTCTCCCTATGACCTGCGTGGGTTTACTCCGAGATCTTCGGTTTCCTTCCACACTCCAAAGACGTACAGGTTTGTAGGTGAATTGGCTTTGGTAAATGTGAAAATTGTCCCGAGTGGGTGCGGGGATCGCTGGTCGGCGCGGACCCGGTGGGCCGAAGGGCCTGTTTCCGCGCTGTAACTCTGAACAAAACTAAACTAAACTAAACTAATGGTTTCGGGTGTTTAAGAAGGAACTGGTGGAAAAATCGAAAGTAGACAAAAAATGCAGGAGAAACTCAGCGGGTGAGGCAGCATCAATGGAGAAAAGGAGTAGGTAACATTTCAAGTTGAGACTCTTCTTCAGACTGATGTTGGGGGGGGGGTGCAGGAAAAAGAAAGGAAGAGGCAGAGACTGTAGGGTATGTGGGCGAGCTGGGAAGGGGGAGGGGAAGGAGGGAGAAAGCAAGGACTACCGGAAAATAGAGAAGTCAATGTTCATACCGCTGGGGTGTAATTTAGGACTAGCTGAAATTAGAGAAGTCAATGTTCAGACCGATGGGGTAGACTTCTCTCATTTCAGGTAGTCCTTGCTTTCTCCCTCCTTCCCCTCCCCCTTCTCAGCTCTCCCACAGTTCACAGTCTCCCCCTCTTCCTTTCTTTTTCCCGCCCCCCCCCCCCCCCGACATCAGTCTGAAGAATGGTCTCGACCCGAAATGTCGCCCATTCCTTCTCTCCATAGATGCTGCCTCACCCGCTGAGATTCTCCAGCATTTTTTGTCCAGTAATGGTTTTGGATAATGATCGGCAGGAGAGGCAGGATGTGGCCATCTCCCTCTTTAATAAGGATATCATTTTGGATACTGTTTGGGGGTGAAGGGTTTTCACAAAACTGCACTCAAAAGCTGGTGTAACGGAGGCCAGACAAATAATGAACTGAGATTAAAAACCTACCTGGTTCCCCAGCATCGGAACACCAGTTCTGCCATAATCACAAATGAATTGGATTTGAGGCTATTGAATTGCGGAACGCTATCTACGTATATCATGCAGGCCTAATAGGTTAAAATGTGACTTTGGTTGGGAACTAGAGAACCACTTTAGTTTCGTTTAGATTAGTTGAGAGATACAGTGCGGAAACAGGCCCTTCGGCCCACCGAATCCGCGCTGACCAGCGATCCCCGCACAATAACACTACCCTACACACACCAGGGACAATTTACAATTTCACCCAAGCTGATTATCCTACTAACCTGTACGTCCTTGGAGTGTGGGAGGAAACTGAAGATCTCGGAGAAACCCACGCAGGTCACGGGGAGAAGGTACAAACTCCGTACAGACAGCACCCGTAGTCGGGATCGAACCCGGGTCTCTTGTGCTGTGAGGCAGTGGCTCTAATCCTGCGCCACCATGCCGCATTAACGGTTAGTTTGGAAATCAGCAAGAAGGAAAAACCTGCTTAGGAACAAAATATGTAGATACGATAGTGGCACTTAAGCTACTTTTCGACAGGAAATGTACAGGAAATGGATGAGGTTCTTTATTATTATTATTAATGTCACGTGTACCGAGGTACAGTGAAGAGCTTTTTGTTGTGCGCTATCCAGTCAGCAGAAAGACAATACATGATTACAACCGAGCTGTGCATAATGTACAGATACAGAATAAAAGGTTTAAAGTTTAGTGCAAGATAAAGTCCAACTATGGGTGGACATGGGGATGGGGACTGGACTTTCTGCCTTCCATCATAATGGGGGATGTTTTTATGTTTACATGTCTTTATTATTGTTATGTTGTATTACTTTCAACGTGCTGCAATGGCTATCCGCATTCCACTACACCAATTGGTGTATGTGACAAATAAAGAACCTTTGAACATTTCTCTTCTTATCTCCGTATCTCTAGCCTTTTGTCTTCTTTCCTTCTCTGATCTTTGCCCAACCATTTGGGCAGCGCAGTGGAGCTGCGGTAGAGTTGCTGCCTCACAGCGCCAGAGACCTGGGTTCGATCCTGACTGTCTGCGCGGAGTTTGCACGTTCACCCCGTGACTGTGTGAGCTTTCCCCAGGGTGCTCCAGTTTCCTCACACACTCCAAAGACGTGTAGGTTACTTGTGTGTGTTGGATAGTGTGAGTGTACGGGGTGATTGCTGGTCAGCGTGGACTGAAGGGTCTGTCTCCACGCTGTATCTCTAAACTAAACTGAACTAAACTAGACTGAACTTAAATCTGCTCACTCACACCCTCTCCTCGCCTGTATCCACCTATCACTTATAGACATAAAGTGCTGGAACAACTCAGTGGGTCAGGCAGCATCTCAGGTGAGAAGGTATGGGTTACACGGTGTTGGGGCGGGACCCTTCTTCAGAAGTTCTTCACTTCCCAGCCCGAAACGTCACCCATGCTTTTTCTCCAGAGATGATGCCTGACCCGTTGAGTTACTCCAGCACTTTGTGCCTATCTTTGGTATAACTGCGAATCTGCTGATCCTTGTTCAAGTCAAGTCAAGTTTATTCGTCACATACACATACGAGATGTGCAGTGAAATGAAAGTGGCAATGCTCGCGGACTTTGTGCAAAAAGACAAACAAACAAACAACCAAACAAACTATAAACACAATCATAAACACACACATATTCTTTTACATATTAAATATTGGAAGGAAAAACGTTCAGTAAAGTTAGTCCCTGGTGAGATTTACAGTCCGAATGGCCTCTGGGAAGAAACTCCTTCTCAACCTCTCCGTTCTCACAGCATGGCAACGGAGGCGTTTGCCTGACCGTAGCAGCTGGAACAGTCCGTTGCTGGGGTGGAAGGCGTCTCTCATGATATTGTTGGCTCTGCAGTTGCACCTCCTGATGTATAGTTCCTGCAGGGGGGCGAGTGAAGTTCCCAGAGTGCGTTCGCCCGAACGCACTACTCTCTGCAGGGCCTTCTTGTCCTGGGCAGAGCAATTCCCAAACCAGATGCTAATGAATTGAATTGAATTTCCTTTATTGTCATTCAGACCTTTCAGTCCCAAAATTCCCAAACCAGATGGTAATATTTCCAGACAAGATGCCTTCCACCACCTATATACAACAGACAATAGACAATAGGTGCAGGAGTAGGCCATTTGGCCCTTCGAGCCAGCACCGCCATTCAATGTGATCATGGCTGATCATCCCCACTCAGTACCCCGTTCCTGCCTTCTCCCCATGTCCCCTGACTCTGCTATTTTTAAGAGCCCTATATAGCTCTCTCTTGAAAGCATCCAGAGGACCTGCCTCCACCGCCCTTTGAGGCAGAGAATTCCACAGACTCACAACTCTCTGTGAGAAAAAGTGTTTCCTCGTCTCCGTTCTAAATGGCTTACCCCTTATCACCTGCCGGGCTTTGTCCTGCCCCCACTACTCTTTTCCAACTTTCTCCCCCCTCTACATTCATTCTGAAGAAGGGACCCAAACCAAAAACGTCACCTATCCATGTCCTCCACAGATGCTGCCTGACCCACTGAGTTACTCCAGCACTTTGTATCTTTACGTGTAGGAAGGAACTGCAGTTGCTGGTTTACACCGAAGATAGACACAAAATGCTGGGGTAACTCAGCAGGGCAGGTAGCATCTCTGGGGAGAAGGAATAGGTCCTTCTATCTTGAGATGCAGTCGGACCCGCTGAGTTACCCCAGCATTTTGTGTCTAGCTTTGTGTCTTCATCTGTTTTAGGTTCATTAGTGAGTTGTCCCCTGGCTACTTCATTGCATTTAAAATAAATTTATTTTACAAATAATAAAATTGAAAGCCACTGGCAAAATTCAGCATAAAACCTGGACGTGACTCTAGGAAAGGAAATTGCAATTAGCCGCTGGTGGAGATCTTGGTTGAGAGGGAATTACAATTGGCAGTGCCTTTGGGACCACTCTGGTGCCTAATTGTCTCTGACTTTGCACTGATTCATTGTCAAGCAGGCAGATTTACAAACAATAACCCACAGAGAGGGTGGGACGGACGGAGAGATGGAAATGGTCATGAGGTCATAAGTAATAGGAGCAGAATTAGGCCTTTCGGCCCATCTAGTCTACTCCGCCATTCTATCATGGCTGATCTATCTCTCCCTCCTAACCCCATTCTCCTGCCTTCTCCCCATAACCCCTGACACCCGTACTAATCAAGAATTCGGCCAATTCGGAAACTCCAAGCCGCTGAGAGTGTTCTCCGTTCCGACGCCGGAGCTCTGATCATCCCGGGCCTGAAACATCGGGCCGTCCGTAGCGGTGACTGCGGAGGGTTCAAGGCCCCGACCACGGGTGAACAAAGAGGAAGATGACTGAACTTTATTGCCTTCCCTCACAGTGTGAAGCGTTGATTCCACTGTGTGGGAATGTCCATGTCCATGTTAAACTCTATTGTGTATTGTGTTCTTTTTATTCATGTGGCTGTGTGGTAACTCAAATATCACTGTATCAATTGGTGCATGTGACAATAAATGTAACTTGAACTTGAACTTGAACTCTTGAATCTATCAACCACTGCTTTAAAAATATCCACTGACTTGGCCTCCACAGCCTTCTGTGGCAAATAATTCCATCCCACCTACTCATTCCTGGGATCATTCTTGTAAACCTCTTCTGGTCCCTCTCTGGAGCCAGCACATCCTTCCTCAGATATCGATGAATGTAAAGATATTGACTAAGACTTGAGTATAGGAGCAGGGAGGTTCTACTGCAGTTGTACAGGGTCTTGGTGAGACCACACCTGGAGTATTGCGTACAGTTTTGGTCTCCTAATCTGAGGAAGGACATTCTTGCCATAGAGGGAGTGCAGAGAAGGTTCACCAGACTGATTCCTGGGATGTCAGGACTTTCATATGAAGAAAGACTGGATAGACTCGGTTTGTACTCGCTAGAATTTAGAAGATTGAGGGGGGATCTTATAGAAACGTACAAAATTCTTAAGGGGTTGGACAGGCTAGATGCAGGAAGATTGTTCCCGATGTTGGAGAAGTCCAGAACAAGGGGTCACAGTTTAAGGATAAGGGGGAAATCTTTTAGGACCGAGATGAGGAAATCATTTTTCACACAGAGAGTGGTGAATCTTATTTTTTATTTATTTATTTAACCTTTATTTAACCAGGAGAAGTCTCATTGAGATTAAAAATCTCTTTTACAAGAGAGTCCTGGCCAAGACAGGCAGCAGCACAGTTCCACAGTTACAGACAATAATTTAAAAACAACAGAGAACATATAAATAGAGTCACAGTCAGAACATCATCAAACAAAGCATGCACATACAGAAGAGCCCGCTTCAACATCATTAAGAAGGGATTTAAATCTGTTTATAGAAACCAGCTCCTTAAGTTTCAGTTCATTCTGCAGCTGGTTCCATGCGAAGAGAGCAGCATAACTAAATGCCCTTTTCCCCAGTTCAGTACAGACTTTAGGTACAGTTAGTAAGAACAAGTCCTCAGAGCGGAGCTGATAAGTTCCTGTGCTTTTTCGAATTACATACTTCTGCAGGTATGAAGGAAGAACACCGAGGATAGTCTTATAAATAAGGATATGCCAATGATGGAGTCTGCGGGTGGACAGGGCAAACCATCCAACTTGAGCATACAAAGTGCAGTGGTGCGTGAGGGTTTTAAAATTAGTAACAAATCTCAGTGCTCCGTGGTAGACCGTGTCCAAAGACTGTAGGCATTTTAAAGATGCATTCATATATAAAACATCACCATAGTCCAACACAGACATAAACGTTGCAGCAACAAGTCTTTTTTTGGCTTCAAAAGAAAAACAAGATTTGTTTCTAAAGTAAAAACCTAATTTTATCTTTAGTTTTTTCACAAGTTGCTGGATATGAGGTTTAAAAGAGAGAGAATCGTCAATTATAATTCCAAGATATTTATATTGAGACACAGATTCAACCACAGAGCCCTGCAAAGTGGTGATAGGAGGGAGGTCCGAGGGCTTTGATTTAGCTTTAGTGAACAGCATGAGCTTTGTCCTGTCAGCATTTCAAACAAGTTTTAAATCACACAGGTTACGTTGCACAGTGTTAAAAGCAGTTTGGAGCTGACAGAGAGCCTGATTTGGGGTAGACGCAGAGCAATATATCACTGTGTCGTCAGCATAAAAGTGAAAATTTGCGTTCGGAGCTTTATGATCTAGACTATTAATATAAATAGTAAATAATAAAGGTCCTAGAACCGATCCCTGTGGCACACCCTTGGATACATTAAGAGAGCTAGAAGTAATACCTTCTGCTCGCACACAATGGGATTTGCTTGATAGATAGTTTTTAAACCAACAGACAGCTTGATCAGACAAACCGATGCTGCATAGTCTTTGTAACAATAAGGCATGATCCACAGTATCGAAAGCCTTTGATAGGTCAACGAAAAGGGCTGCACAGTGTTGCTTATTGTCTAAAAATTCAATAAAATCATTTACTACTTTTAAAGCAGCTATTGACGTACTATATTTTTTGATTGAAATTCAGATAAAATACTGTTAGTTGATAAAAAGTCCTTGGAATTCTCTGCCACAGAAGGTAGTTGAGGCCAGTTCATTGGCTATATTTAAGAGGGAGTTAGATGTTGCCCTTGTGGCTAAAGGGATCAGGGGGTATGGGGAGAAGGCAGGTACAGGATACTGAGTTGGATGATCAGCCATGATCACATTGAATGGCGGTGCAGGCTCGAAGGGCCAAATGGCCTACTCCTGCACCTATTGTCTATGTTTCTATGTTTCTAAGACCCAGACATCAATGAGGGGCAATAATGATAATCTAAAGTACACACAAGGACTGACAGATGCTTTTACTTTAGAGTTTAGAGGTACAGTGTAAAAACAGGCCCGAGTCTGCCATTTGGCCCACCGAACTGCATGCAGTACTCCACCCTGAAGAAGGGTCTCCACCCGAAATGCCAAGTATGAGGCGGGGTCTCGACCCAAAACATCACCTATTCCTTTTCTCCAGAGATGCTGCCTGACCCCCTTATACAATCTGACTTTGTCCAATCTCTTCAGCATATTGTGACTATCTGGAGTACATCAAATGCGGCCTAACTAATGTTGCGTCATGACTTCCTGACTCTTTTATTTGATGCCTCTTCAGTTTTGGCTTTAAACTTTAGAAATACAGCGCGGAAAGAGGTCCTTCGTCCTCCCGAGTGCGCGCCGATCACCGATCACCCCGTACACTAACACTATCCTACACACTAGGGATAATTTACAGTTTACAGAAGCTAATTAACCTACAAACCCGCACGTCTTTGGAGTGTGGGAGGAAACCGGAGCAACCGGAGAAAACCCGCGCGGTCACGGGGAGAAGGTACAAACTCCGTACAGACAGCACCCATGGTCAGGATCGAACCTGGATCACTGGGGCTGTGAGGCAGCAACTCTACCACTGTGCCACCGTGCCATCCTCTTACAGTAACACTTTTGCTAACTTCTAGTTATCCAAACCTATCATGTTCTCCAGAGATGCTGCCTGACCCGCTGAGTTACTCCAGCACTTTGTGAAATGTCACCTATCCATGTTCTCCAGAGATGCTGCCTGACCCGCTGAGTTACTCCAGCACTCTGTGAAACGTCACCTATCCATGTTCTCCAGAGATGCTGCCTGACCCGCTGAGTTACTCCAGCACTCTGTGAAACGTCACCTATCCATGTTCTCCACAGATGCTGCCTGACCCACTGAGTTACTCCAGCACTCTGTGAAACGTCACCTATCCATGTTCTCCAGACATGCTGCCTGACCCGCTGAGTTACTCCAGCACTCTGTGTCCTTTTGTGTACCTTCTTTGAGACAGGCAAAGTAATTGTTTATTTTCTTTGCCATTTTCCTTATTCCCATTATAAACTCCTTAAGTTAATCTGTAAACTTGTTCTTGCTCATTTTATCCTTTTGACTTACCATTTAAAACTCACAGGGCATATGTGTGCTTATATATACTCCACTTTCATATTCAATCTCACCTTTCTTTAACAACAGTGTGAACATTGAATTCTGCAATGATTTAAGCTTCCTTTCCCTCGTCTCCTGTCTCTGGTCTCACCCTGATGCATCCACCCTGCATCTCTCCTCCCTCCCCTTGTCCTCTTCCACCTCTATCCATTCCTCTGGCTTTACACATCTCTCCTCCTCTCTCCTTATCTGACACCATTTAGTCTCTTTGTCAACTCTTGCCTTTGTCCACCCATCGGCTAAACAACCCCCCCCCCCCCCCCCCCCCCCCCCCCCCCAACTCGTTGCCACCTATCACTTCTGAAGAAGGGTTCCGACCCGAAACGTCACCCATCCATGTTCTCCAGAGATGCTGCCTGACCAAAGATCTTAGAGCGGACCAAGATGGTTCACTCCTGCAAAATCCAATAGACTGACGTGTAGTACGCAACGGAGCAGAACTTCCGCCATTTTAGTAATCCCGACCCGACTTCAGTTATGCCTCTCGCAGTGTAATCAGCGTTGCAGGGGAACAGTTTGCATATTTTTTAATGTTTTTTAAATGTTCTATTTAAATGGCTCATGTCTTGTGTTTGAATTCATTTTTGTATTAAACTTGCACTCAGTAATTAATCTAATCCCATTGTTCACAACTGCTAAAGGCAACTATATATATATATATATATATATATATAAACACATATATATTTGTTATACCCACATATATAAATGTGATATAGATGCATACAATTATATAACACACGATTGAGTTACTCCAGCACTTTGTGTCTATCCACCTATCACTTGCCAGACCTTGCCTTTCTCCCCACCACGACAATGAGTCTGAAGAAGGGTTCTGACCCGAAATGTCGCCTGTCCGTTCCCTCCTCAGATAGATACGCAGTGCTGGAGTAACTCAGTGGGACAAGCTGGATTACTCCAGCAAATCCCCTCCACGGACACTGCCTGACCCATCGAGTTACTCCAGCACTTTGTGTTTCACTTTAGGTTGCAGCATCTGCAGTTCCTTGTGACTCTCTCTTTGGACAATAGACAATCGTTGCAGGAGTAGGCCATTCGGCCCTTCGAGCCAGCACCGCCATGGCAATGTGATCATCCCCAATCAGTACCCCGTTCCTGTCTTCTCTCTATATCCTTAATTCCGCAATCCCTAAGAGCTCTATCTAACTTTCTTTTATCTTTCTTTTATCATTTCTTACTTCTACTTTACTGCGTTTTAAAATCCTCCCATTCCTCAGGCTTGCTGCCCGTTCTGGCAACTTTATAAGCCTCTCCCTGTAAAACATCTTGTCAGCCATGGATGAATCACTTTTGCTGTTCGTTTTTTATGCCTTAGAGGAATTTTATTTTGCAAATTCTGCATTATTTCGTTAAGTACTGACCACTGTCAGTACACTGTCTTTCCTTTCAATATATTAACCCAACTCAAGCCAGAGACCAAGGGCCAGAACTTTAGGTAGAGATTGGGCAGGCAAGGAGTTTATTCCGTAGAATCAAGAATCAGAGGATACGTGTTTAAGATGAGAGGGGAAAGATTTAACATGGCATCCTTTTTCCATACAGAGGGTGGTGGGTTTTTGGAACGAGCTGCCAGATGAGAGAGTTATGAAAGGTACAAAAACATTATTTAAAAGACACTTGGGTGGGTCACAGGCGCAGCGGCAGAGTTGCTACCTCACAGCGCCAGAGACCCGAATTTGATCCTGACTACGGGTGCTGCCTGTACGGAGTTTGCACGTTCTCCCTGTGACCGCACAGGTTTCCTCTGGGTGCTTCAGTTTCCTCCCACACTTCAAAGATGTACAGGTTTGTAGGTTAATTGGCTTTGATAAATTGTAAATTGTCCCTAGTGTGTGGGATAGTGCTGGCTGGTCAGCGAGGACTCGGTGGACCAAAGGGCCTGTTTCCACGCTGCATCTGTAAGGTCTGAAATCTAAAGACTTGGGTGGTTACATGAATAGGAAAGTTTCAGAGGAATATGGGCCAAACACGGGCAAATGGGACGAGTGTAGATGCGGACATCTTGGTCAGCATGGGTGTGTTGGGCCCAAGGGCCTGTTTCCATGCCAGGTGACACTATGACTCTATAAACATTCAACCACAACCAGGTCTCTTCACATAATAGACACACAAAGCTGGAGTAACTCAACGGGTCAGACGGGAGAGAAGAAATAAGTGATGGTTTGGGTCGAGTCCCTTCTTCAGCCAGAAGAGGGGTCTCGACCCGAACCGTCGCATTCCTTCTCTCCTGTCTGACCTGTTGAGTTACTCCAGCTTCGCGACAAAAAAAGTGCATCTATTCGTTTTCTCCAGAGATGCTGTCTGACCCGCTGAGTTACTCCAGCTTTTTGTGTTTAACTCATGGAGTTTAGTTTAGTTTAGTTTAGAAATACAGCGTGGAAACTGATCCACCGAGTCCGTGCCGACCATTGACCATGTGCACATCAGTTCTATATTCTCCCACTTTTGCATCCATTCTCTACACCATAGACCCCAATTAGTCTACAAAGCCCACTGAGTCCGCACCCACCTTTGAGAGATGCAAGTGCATAACTCCCTCACGATAGCAACACAGGTAGACAGGGAGGTCAAGAACATGTTTAGCATCTTGGCCTTCATTAGACAAGGCGTTGAGTACAAGAGCAAAAAAATCAGACTGTTGAAAGAACAAAACTGGTCAGGCAGCATCCATGAAGGGAAATGAATGGACGTTTCGGGTCTGGACCCTTCTTCAGGACTTCAAGATTGCTGGCAGAAAGAGCTGAAGGGTAGGGGTGGGGCAAAAACTGCCAAGTGATAGGTAGATCCAGGTAAGGAAGGATTGATTGGCAGATAGGTGGAGTCATAGAGTGATACAGTGTGGAAACAGGCCCTTCGGCCCAACTTGCCCACACCGGCCAACATGTCCCAGCTACACTATGTCCCACTTGGCCATATCCCTCCAAACCGGTCCTATCCATGTACCTGTCTAAATGTTTCTTAAATGTTGGGATAGTCCCAGCCTCAACTACCTCCTCTGGCAGCTTGTTCCATACACCCAACACCCTTTGTGTGAAAAAGTTACCCCTCAGATTCCTATTAAATCTTTTCCCCTTTCACCTAAAACCTATGTCCTCTGGTCCTCGATTCCCCTACTCTGGGCAAGAGACTGTGCATCTACCCGATCTATTCCTCTCATGATTTTATACACCTCTATAAGATCACCCCTCATCCTCCTGCGCTCCATGGAATAGAGACCCAGCCTACTCAACCTCTACCTATAGCTCACACCCTCTAGTCCTGGCAACATCATCGTAAATCTTCTGCACCCTTTCAAGCTTGACAATATCTTTCCTGTAACATGGTGCCCAGAACTGAACACAATGCTGTAAATACGGCTTCACTAACGTCTTATACAACTGCAACATGATCTCCCAACGTCGATACTCAATACTCTGACTGATGAAGGCCAAAGTGCCAAAAGCCTTTTTGACCACCTTATCTACCTGCGACTCGACCTTCAAGGAACCATGCACCTGTACTCCGAGATCCCTCTGCTCGACAACACTGTAGAGAAATTGCAGAGAGTTGTAGATGTAGTCCAGGCCATCGCACAGACCAGACTCCCCACCTTTGACTCCATCTACACCTCACACTGCATCAGAAAAGCGGCCAACATAATCATAGGCTTGGCCCACCCCAATCATTCCTTCTTTCCCCTCATCCTCCTCGTCCAAGCCTGCTCAATCTCTCTCCATAGCTCAGGCCCTCGAATCCTGGCAACATCCTCGTAAATCTTCTCTGCACACTTTACAGCTTGACAACATCACCATGCATCTTTATTATTCATCAAATGGAGGTGAACCCACTGGCGAGGAGTGGAAAGTATATTTTCATTCACATAGTAGGTATGTTACAAAACTTACCTTCAGCGGCGCTGCAGTTCTGTCACTGGCTGTGTGCGCGACTTCGGCGACTTTGAGGTGGGGGGGCGGGATTAAAATGCCGTTTTTTCCTGCCTGTCCGAGATATATTTTCTCGGGCTTCTACCTGATGCTGAAAAATCGTTCCGACTGCCGTTCTCGGAATTTTTTTTAAAAACCGCGGGACAATTTCAGCGCTGGAGTAAAATAAAAAACTACTACTAACGCCGTCAACGCAGGCAACGGAACAGATCTCACGTACGGGACAAAGCAAGGTAAGTCGTGTATTTTACATATAAACTTGCTTCTTAGGATGACTTTAATCAAAATTTCACGTTGCGAAAATGTGATTTGGGCCCCATACGAACCGGCAGTGTTTTTCCTGCCGATATGGGGTTTAAATTCACCGCTCACCTCAGGCAGAAGGCACAAAAGCTTGTATTGCACACCACTACAAGATACAAGATACAATATAGATTTATTTGTCACATGTGTCAGTTGACACAATTAAATGTGGTCACCATACAGCCATACAATAAAATAAAGAACACAACACACAATAGAGTTCAACATAAAACATCCCCACACAGCAGAATCAAAAGTTTCCCACTGTGAGGGAAGGCACCAAAGTCAGTCATCTTCCTCTGATGTTCACCCGTGGTCGGGGCCTCCAGAGCCCTCCACAGTCGCCACTACGGGCATACCACCACTCAGGCCCACTCGCCGGGATGTTGGAACTCCGACGTCGGAACGGGAGGCCAACCTCAGCGGCTTGGACCTCCAAATCGGCCGCTTCCCACCGGAGTCCGCAGCTCCCGACGTCCCCAGGCCGCGCCGGGCGGAGATTCAACGCTGGTGGCCCTCGGCAAAGGGCCCCAGGGACTCCGCGATGTCGGTCAGCGCTGCCCGCGTTGGGAGCTCCACGAACCACAGCCCTGCGATGTTGGAGCAGCAGGCCTAACACTCCGGAGCTTCAAACGGCGATCCAGGTAGGTATCGCACGCTCCACGGTGAATCCAGCGCCACGCCGCCGCTGCCGAAGCTCTGGTCTCCGGTAGGAAAGGCCGCCCCAATCCATATGGTAGGCCTTATAGACTCAGGAACAGCTTCTACTCCTCTTTTGGCTGGCTTCTGAACGGTCCTTCCATAATCTAGGCTACTGTCTGATTCACCTCTACCCCATTGCGGACATTGGACTTTGTCTCTGGAACTGATGCGCTACAATGCTGAGAACGATATTCTGCACTCTGTATCTTCCCATTCACTTTACCCATTGTACTTGAGTTTAATGTATTTATGTGTAGTGTTATCAGATTTGATTTGGTAGCCCACAAAACAAAGCTGTTCACTGTACCTCGGTAACACGTGACAACAATAAGCTTAAACCTCATGAACTGACCTCTGTGATTTGTCCCCAATGTGTAGAGAGTAGCCGGTCCCACACAATTTGAGCCGCCTTTCCTTGACACCCTTCATTTCCCTTCTGTACGGGCTCCTCCTCCACACCCTGCACTTCCTTGCCCTGGTCCACTGTCCACCAAGGTGTTGCCTTCCGGTCGCTAGGGGGGCTCCCGGTGGGAGTCCCACTACGCAGGGATTCTCCCCCTCTACATTGGGGACCTGGGGTGGAGGTTATTGCACCGAGGTGTTCCCTGCAACCTGTTTCTCTCGCGGTTCCCAGACTCGCCAGCCGCCTGCCACTGTTGTGGGTTGGAAGAGTCTGTGTACCACGTGTACATGGAGTGCGTGAGGCTGCAGCCACTGTTTGAATATCTAAAGGGGCTGCTCCTTGCCTTCTGGCTGCATTTTTCACCCACCATCATCATCTTTGGACACCCTGTGCGAAGGGGAGAGGGTAGGGCTGAAGATGTCCTGGTTGGGTTGCTCCTGGGCCTGACCAAGCTGGCCATCCGCGAGTCACGGCGCCAGGCCGGGTGGAGGGCTCTACCCGAGCCGACTGCCTGCCCCTTTTCCGGGGTTATGTCCGTGCCCGGGTGCGGTTAGAAAGGGAATACGCCCTGTCTACGGGCACCCTGAGGGAGTTCCGGGACCGCTGGGCTCCGCAGGGTGTTGAATGTATCCTCAATAAGGATTGTATCATAGTTGTATTGTAGTTTATTATGGATATGTGTTTGTATTGTATTATGGTGGTGGGTTCTGGCTTGTTTTATTGTAGTGTACATATTATTTTTTAATAATTGAATAACATTTTTGATTTTTTTTTAAATGCGTAGGGAGTGGACAAGAGAAAGTGGTACAACACAGAACTTCCAGGCTTATCCAGGTGAGCTTCGGAATGATGGTGTACATGTGGATATATCCCAACAACAATATACAGGAACAGAGTATAGTGGGGATCCAGTGAGGGTCAGTAGATTTGGGGAGTATGTGTGAATCATAGGTTGATGGATATTTACTGTGCCCCTAGGCTTGAATCATTCTGAATTGTACTTACACTTCTAATCTTGGTGATTAATGCTGCAACTGTACATTTTACTCACTTTGCAGTTAAAAACCATTACTTCCCGCAGGGCAGAGTGTTTGAGTCACCAGCTGTGTCCAGAAAAACATCACGATGATTGGCTGATGGGATTTGATTCAGAAAGATTTGCCTTGGAACATATTGAGGAAATGGATGCAAATAGCGCATTAATGGACCAAATATTATTTGGGATTAAAGGCAAAAAGACATTTCAGGTAACATTTTTTGGAAAGATTTTTTAGCTGTAGGAGGCCAATTATTGAAACATATAAGATTATTATGGGTTTGGACACGCTGGAAGCAGGAAACATGTTCCCGATGTTGGGGGAGTCCAGAATCAGGGTCCACAGTTTAAAAATAAGGGGTTGGTCATTTAGAACGGATCAAGGAAACACCTTTTCACCCAGAGAGTTGTCAATCTGTGGAATACTCTGCCTCAGAAGGCAGTGGAGGCTAATTCTCAAGGGAGAGTTAGATCGAGCTCTTAAAGATAGCAGAGTCAAGGGATATGGGGAGAAGGCAGGAACGGGTTACTGATTGTGGATGATCACATTGAATGGTGGTGCTGGCTCGGAGGGCCGAATGGCCTACTCCTATACCTATTGTCTATTTCATGAAATATATATCTTTGGGGGTTATTTGACTGCTTATGTGTTAGAAAAATTCTAACCTTCTGTTATGTAAACTACCAGCAGAAAGCTTGAGAATCACTTTCAATTTATTGAAAATGCAGGAGCTTCATATAACCATATAACCATATAACAATTACAGCACGGAAACAGGCCATCTCGGCCCTACAAGTCCGTGCCGAACAATTATTTTCCCTTAGTCCCACCTGCCTGCACTCATACCATAACCCTCCATTCCCTTCTCATCCGTATGCCTATCCAATTTATTTTTAAATGATACCAACGAACCTGCCTCCACCACTTCCACTGGAAGCTCATTCCACACCGCTACCACTCTCTGAGTAAAGAAGTTCCCCCTCATGTTACCCCTAAATTTCTGTCCCTTAATTCTGAAGTCATGTCCTCTTGTTTGAATCTTCCCTATTCTCAAAGGGAAAAGCATGTCCACATCAACTCTGTCTATCCCTCTCATCATTTTAAAGACCTCTATCAAGTCCCCCCTTAACCTTCTGCGCTCCAGAGAATAAAGACCTAACTTATTCAACCTTTCTCTGTAACTTAATTGTTGAAACCCAGGCAACATTTTAGTAAATCTCCTCTGTACTCTCTCTTTGTTGACATCCTTCCTATAATTGGGCGACCAAAATTGTACACCATACTCCAGATTTGGTCTCACCAATGCCTTGTACAATTTTAACATTACATCCCAGCTTCTATACTCAATGCTCTGATTTATAAAGGCTAGCATACCAAAAGCTTTCTTTACCACCCTGTCTATATGAGATTCCACCTTCAAGGAACTATGCACGGTTATTCCCAGATCCCTCTGTTCAACTGCATTCTTCAATTCTTCAGTTCAAGCTTCAGGGCCCCAATGTGTAGGTCCGCCATGGTAAGGACATGTAAGGAGGAATTGCCCTGTGAATCCCCACCGAGGCACTGCCCCTGGATCTCACCGGGGCCTAGCCAGACTCCTGGACCCCAGGCAAATACTTCCTACTTTTTTTCTGGAGGTGAATATCATTCTTAGTCCACATCGCTTAACAAAATTGGGTCTACTGTATGAGAATGGGTTTTTTTAAATTAATAATATTAATAATATAGTGTAATTCAATACAAAATACTAGTTAAAATAAAAATTAAAAGGTTATTAAAGTATCATGTAGGCTAGACGTAAACGAAAAAATGTGCAAATTAAGCATGTTTCATTCTAAATATACTTAATATAAAATAATTATAAATAATTTAAAACACATTTATGACAGAAATTAAAATTTGTGTTGATCTGTCGTGGGATAACCCCATTGAAGAAGGTAACAGTGGTTGCCCAGACCTCGTTGCTGGTTGCGAAGGGGCCCCCATAACAGTTCAAGCTTCAGGGCCCCAATGGTGTAGGTCTGCCATGGTAAGGACATGTAAACTAATTGCTTCATTTCAATGGGAAATGTCTGATTTCTGTGGCTTAATGTAATTAGAGAAGTTATTAGTGATATTGTTAGCGTCGGCTGTGTGCAGTGCCTGCACATGTCTGTCGACACACAGCTGTCTGTTTTCCGCACAGCACACTCTGTACTTTGTTGGGACTCTATTCCCTGGAGCGCAGGAGGATGAGGAGTGATTTTATCAAAGCGTATAAAATCATAGGAGGAATAGATCGGAAATAGAGTCTCTTGCCCAGAGTAGGGGAATGGACGACTAGAGGACAAAGGTTTAAGGTGAAGGGGAAAAGATTTAATAGGAATCTGAGGGGTAACTTTTTCACACAGTGTATGGAACAAGCTGCCAGAGGAGGTAGTTGAGGCTGGGACAATCCCAACATTTAAGAAACAGTTGGACAGGTACATGATCAGGACAGGTTTGGAGGGATATGGACCAAGCGCAGGCAGGTGTGACTAGTGTAGCTGGGACATTGTTGGCCGGTGTGGGCAAGTTGGGCCGAAGAGAGTGGTGAGTCTGTGGAATTCTCTGCCTCAGAGGGCGGTGGAGGCAGGTTCTCTGGATGCTTTCAAGAGAGAGCTAGAATAGGGCTCTTAAAAATAGCGGAGTCAGGGGATATGGAGAGAAGGCAGGAACGGGGCACTGATTGGGGATAATCAGCCATGATCACATTGAATTGCGGTGCTAGCTCAAAGGGCAAAATAGCCTGCTCCTGCACCTATTGTCTATTGTCTATTGTCCACACTGTATCACTCTGTGTACTCTGGCAACATCAACACGCTGTGAGCTCAAACTCAGAATTGAGGGGAAGTCTTCTCATGCACATGGCACTTCAGAATACAGGTAAGATCGTGTACCATCGAGGCTGCAAGTACCATTCAAAATATTGATCATGGATAGACAATTACACAAAATATAGATCATTTAGATGTTCTTATGACTGTGCAAAAAATAATGATTTTGATTATCTTGAGAGTGAATATTTGTGGATTTTGAACATGTCTGTGCAAAATGGCTCTTGCCTGCTGCAGTGTTATAAACCAACAGAGTAAAATTTATGGGAATTAAACATTCAATTCCTTCGATTTGACAGAAATTCATGACAAAGTGAGATTTAAAAATCATGTTATATTGTGAATTCTTGTGTGAATGGGATCAGTTTGTTAATTTGGATGCTTTGGCTATTTAAAAAATTATTTTTAGCCTTTTCTTTAGAATGGGATAGATGTTTAGATCTAGTAATTGCATTTAGTTTAATTTACTTAATCTGATGACACTGATGAATATGATTTTTGTTGTGTATTTACTATTTATTTTAACATTACAATAATATTAAAGTACTGATCTTGAGAATATCACATTTTTGAATTTTCAAGGCAGTCTGTGTGTTTATTACTATTTCCGTCACAACGGTTAATTTTGTAATTAGCTACTTACTTAGGTAACTAACTAATTATATACTTTAATCTCAGGTCATCCAAGTAAGATGTATTATATTTGTTTCAGAATGCTTCAATCTATAATAACTGAAAATTTCATTCAGTTCTCTTAAATTTTAAGAAAGTTATGGGCTTTTATGTCAATTGACTGTTCTCGATCATAGCTTTTGTGTTAAGTCAATGGAAAAGCAATAGGGAACAAGATGCCAATTCCCGGGTATAAAAATGACCATATCTTTTTTAATTCTGAAGATATGAAAGTGAATTATGTATCAAAGTAAACTTCTTTTTAAGCTTTATCTGATGGGATAAATTACAGGCTTGATTTTTAACATCTCAAAATGTCGTAACATCCCTACAAAGTCGTGCAGGTTTGTAGGCTGAATAACTTCTGTAAGTTGCCCCTAGTGTGTAAGGAGTGGATGGGAAAGTGGGATAGCATAGAACTAGTGTGAACATGTCACTGATGGCTGGTGAGAAGATGTTGGACAGACACAACAGTTTCCATGTTGTAGCTTTCGATTCAATCAGAGGTTAGGATCAACCCAGGTTGAATTTAGTTCAGGGATACGGCATTGAAACAGGCCCGTCGGCCCACCGGGTCCACGCCGACCATCGATCACCCGTTCACACTAGTTCTATCTTATCCCACTTTCTCCTCCACTCCCGACACACTAGGGTCAATTTACAGAGGGGCAATTAACCTACAAACCTGCACGTCTTTGGTATGTGGGAGGAAACACATGGAGGCAACGCACGCGGTCCCAGGGAGAACATGCAAGCTCCGCAGAGACAGCACCTGAGGTCAGGATCGAACCCGGGTCTCTGGCGCTGTGAGGGAAGAGCTCTACTGCTGTGCTACCCTTGATGCCTATACTACCAGCTTGGTCAGGTAGGTTTCCTACACTTTGTACCCCTATGTGTGGCAATGTTACAACATTTTTAGATTAAAAAAATCAAGTCTGCAATTTATCCCATCAGATAAAGACCTGAAATTAAAGTATATAATTAGTTAGTTACCTAATTGTAGCTAATTACATAATTCAATTACTAGATCTAAACATTTATCCATTTCTTAAGAAAAGGTTAACATTTTTAAATAGCCTAAGTATCCAAATAACATTCACACAAGAATTCACAATATAACATGATTTTTAAATCTCATTGTCATTAATTTATAGGCCAAATGGAAGGAATTTAGTGTTTAATTCCCGTAAATTAATGGCCATTTTAATCATCTTGCGAGTGGGTTTTTGAGGAACGCGATCAATTGGAACGTTGCGGTTTGCGGTGAATTTAAACCCCATATCGGCAGGAAAAACACTGCCGGTTCGTATGGGGCCCAAATCACATTTTCGCAACGTGAAATTTTGATTAAAGTCATCCTAAGAAGCAAGTTTATATGTAAAATACACGACTTACCTTGCTTTGTCCCGTACGTGAGATCTGTTCCGTTGCCTGCGTTGACAGTGTTAGTAGTAGTTTTTTATTTTACTCCAGCGCTGAAATTGTCCCGCGGCTTTTAAAAAAAATTCCGAGAACGGCAGTCGGAACGATTTTTCAGCATCAGGTAGAAGCCCGAGAAAATATATCTCGGACAGGCAGGAAAAAACGGCATTTTAATCCCGCCCCCCCCCCCCCCCCCTCAAAGGCGCCGAAGTCGCGCACACGTCCAGTGACAGAACTGCAACGCCGCTGAAGGTAAGTTTTGTAACATACCTACTATGTGAATGAAAATATACTTTCCACTCCTCGCCAGTGGGTTCACCTCCATTTGATGAATAATAAAGATGCATGGTGATGTTGTCAAGCTGGAAAGGGTGCAGAGAAGATTTACGAGGATGTTGCCAGGACTCGAGGGCCTGAGCTATGGAGAGAGATTGAGCAGGCTTGGACGAGGAGGATGAGGGGTGAACTTATAGAGGTGTATCAAATCATGAGAGGAATAGATCAGGTAGAAACACAGAGTCTCTTGCTCAGAGTAGGGGAATCGAGGACCAGAGGACATAGGTTTAAGGGGAAACGATTTAATAGGAATCTGAGGTATAATGTTTTTCACACAAAGGGTGGTGGGTGCATGGAGCTGCCAGAGGAGGTAGTTGAGGCTGGTTTTATCGCAATGTTTAAGAAACATTTAGACAGGTACATAGATAGGACAGGTTTGGAGGGATATGGGACAAACACAGGCAGGTGGGACTAGTGTAGATGGGACATGTTGGTTGGTGTGGGCAAGTTGGGCCGAAGGGCCTGTTTCCACACTGTATCACTCTGACCCTTATGACTATGAGAGTTTTTTTAAAACATCAAGAAATAAATGAAATAGTTGCTCTACATTAGTTCGTGGAGCCGCATTTGAAAGCATGAAGCTTCCCTGGTGCTGTTTTTTGTGAATGAGGTGATGTAGACACGGTTTCCATGGTAACACCCGAAGCTGATCTAACCAGCAATTAGGGTTCCATGTGCATCATTCCAAAAGAATGAATCAATTGGACAACTTGTGATCCACATTCAAAGTTGGCCAAGCGTTCTGTTACAGTAATTACTAGGCTGCTGCCAGAACATATTTTTGCAACGGATTTGCCAAATGCTATGTTATTTATTGCATTATGTCATTGCTAGCAATTTCCAGGTGTCCTCCAGAGATTATCAAGGTTTTATGATCGTGCCCGCTACTAGTTGTTGACCTAGGGCCACATAAAAGGTGTAGGATGGAACCACAGATGCTGATGATTAAACTGATGATAGACACAAAAAGCTGGAGTGACTCAGCGGGACAGGCAGCATCTGGAGAGAAAAGGAATAGGTGACGTTTTGGGTCGAGACCCTTCTTCAGACTCTTTTCTCCAGTGATACAAAAGGTGTCTGGTTAGGAAGTACGAGCACTGACAGAAGAAGGCTTAGGAATTTTCGGCATGTCCCAATCAACTCTCACCAACTTCTATCGAGACGCATCACAGCTTGGTTCGGGAACAGCTCCATCCAAGACCGCAAGATATCGCAGCAAATTGTGGACGCAGCCCAGACCATCGCACAAACCGACCTCCCTTCCATTGACTCCATCTACACCTCACGCTGCCTCGGCAAGGCCAGCAGCATCATCAAGGACGAGTCGCACCCTGGCCACTCCCTCTTCTCCCCTCTCCCATCGGGCAAAAGTTATAGAAGTGCGAAAATGCACACCTCCAAATTCAGGGACAGTTTCTTCCCAGCTGTTATCAGGCAACTGAATCATCCCACCACCAATTAAAGAGCGGTCCTAACCTCCCATCTACCTCATTGGAGACCCTCGGACTATCTTTAATCGGACTTTACCAGACTTCATCTTGCACTAAACGTTATTCCCTTCATCCTGTATCTGTACACTGTGGACGGCTTGATTGGAATCATGTATTGTCTTTCCGTTGACTGGTTAGCACGCAACTAAAGATGTTTTTCATTGTACCTTGGTAAACTAAAATAAACCTAAAATTGCCTACGTGAGGGTGTTGTTCTGTGCAGGGTCGGTGTTTGCTACATTGCTTCTGTAATGTAAGGATTACACAGGCCACGCCCGCTAAAATGGAGTCGTCAGGTAAATTAGCAGCATCACACTTCTAACCCCGTTTAGGAAAACATAAACAAGCAAAAGGCTCTGGACAAATGCTTCGGCTAACTTGATGGGACCAGTAAATCATGAGGCCATCTTTGAGGTTGTTAAGATAACAGTCTGCCTTTCCAGGGTAATCAGAGACTAGCTGGGTGCCTGAAATGACAAATAATTCACTTTGTATGGAAACAGGGCCTTGGTCCCACCGAGTCCGTGCCGACCAGCGATCACCCCGTACACTGACCTGCACGCACAAGGGACTATTTTTTACAAATTACTGAAGCCAATAAACCTGCAGACTTGTACGTCTTTGGAGTGTGGGAGGAAACCGGAGCATCCGGAGAAAACCCACGTGGTCACGGGGAGAATGTACAAACTCTGTAGAGACAGCACCCGTAGTCAGGCTTGAACCCGGGTCTCTGGCGCTGTGAGGTAGCAACTCTACCGTGTTTATAGTTCAGTTCAGTTCAATTTATTGTCACGTGTACCGAGGTACAGTGAAAAGCTTTTGTTGTGTGCTAACCAGTCAGCAGAAAGACAACACATGATTACAATCGAGCCATTTACAGTGTACAGATACATGATAAGGGAATAACGTTTAGTGCAAGGTAAAGCCAGCAAAGTCCGATCAAGGATAGTCCGAGGGTCACCAATGAGGTAGCTAGTAGTTCAGCACTGCTCTCTATTTGTGGTGGGATGATTCAGTTGCCTGATAACAGCTGGGAAGAAACTGTCCTTGAATCTGGTGCTGGGCATAATGGATCATAGTTTTGTGTTATACATTTCACTGTACCATTGATAAAATAGAATTCAATTCCCCCGTACAACATAATGCATAAAAATATGCAACACTGGAACAGGCACTTTAGCACATCCCTCTTAAGGCAGTGCATCTTAAGGGTGGCAAGGTGGTGCAGCGGTAGAGTTGCTGCCTCACAGTGCCAGAGTACCCCGGTTCAATCCTGACTCTGGGTGCTGTCTGTACGGAGTTTGTACGTTCTCCCCGTGACCGCATGGGATTTCTCCGGGTGCTCCAGCTTATTCCCACATCCCAAAGACGTGCGGGTTTGTAGGTTAATTGGCTTCTGTAAATTGTAAATTGTCCCTGGTGTGTCGGATTGTGTTAGTGTGCAGTTTGATCGATGGGCCGAAGGGCCTGTCTCCACCCTCCGTCTCGAAAGTCGAAATCTTACATAATATCTAAAAACTGAATGGAACCAAACGATGTTTCTTATTGACTTCAAAACAGAGGCATGTCAGAACTCCTCTGCCCATTCATGGGAATATATGCTTAGGAGAGATCATTGTCGGAGCAGGACTTGAGTACTCCTCCGGGCATATTCACTTTGAGCTGCAAATTAAACATTTAATCGCGTGGTCTTCAAATGAAAGCCAAAAGAACACTAATTCAAGCAGAATTTGTGATATGGAATGACAATTTTGTTTAACCCATGCAACGAGGAATACTGGGAAGACTTTCACCGTGATAATGCTGATGCTCTATAAGGTGCTGGTCAGGCTGCATTTGGAATATTGTGAGCAAATTTGGGCCCCATATCTGAGGAAGGATGAGCTGGCTCTGGAGAGGGTCCAGAGGAGGTTTACAAGAATGATCCCAGGAATGAGTGGGTTAACCTATGATGAGCGTTTGACGGCACTGGGCCTGTACTCACTGGAGTTTAGAAGAATGAGGATATTATTGGAACATACAAAACAGTGAAAGGCTTGGATAGAGTGGATGTGGAGAGGATGTTTCCACTAGTGGGAGAGTCGAGGACCAGAGGCCATAGTCTTAGAATAAAAGGACGTTCTTTTAGGAAGATGAGGAAATTCTTTGATTAAAGATATCAGAGGGTGGTGAATCTGTGGAATTCTTTGCCACTAAAGGCTGTGGAGGCCAAGTGAATGGATATCTTTAAGGGAGAGATAGATAGATTCTTGATTAGTACGGGTGTCAGGAGTTATGGGGAGAAGGCAGGAGAATGGGGCTTGGAGGGAGAGATAGATCAGCCGTGATTGAATGGCGGAGTAGACTTGATGGGCCGAATGGCCTAATTCTGCTCCTATCAGGTATGAACATGATATTAACCAACTCAGGGAGTTCTATTAACTCCCTCTGCACTTCACGCTGCCACAGCAAGGCCACCAGCATAATCAGTAAGATTTGTGCAGTAATATTTTCACTGTACAATAGGCAATAGACAATAGTTGCAGGAGTAGGCCATTTGGCCCTTCAAGCCAGCATCGCCATTCAATGTGATCATGGCTGATCATCCACAATCAGTACCCCGTTCCTGCCTTCTCCCCATAACCCCTGACTCCGCTATCTTTAAGATAGCCGAGGTATCGAATGGTGGAGCCATCGAGTGTGGCAGCCTCGCCAGCAGCTGTTCGTCCTTCACCCTTTTTTATATTTTTAGTTTGTCGAAAGTTTTGTTTTGGAGGCCTTTTAGTCAATTGATGTGGGGGGTGGGGGAAGGGGGAAACCGTTTTTCCCAGTCACTACCTGGTTAAGGATGCGTCTTTCCTCTGAGCCGCATCTTCGCCCCCTCCTCGCGGCCGACCATCTGGATTGGCGCGTCCTTTCCTGCCGGAGACCGGCCAGAGCTTCAGCAGCGGCACAGCACTGGTTTCCATCGCGGAGCGAGCAATGCCTTGCCGGGGTCACCGTGGTGGGGCTCCGGAGTGCTGGGACTGCCGACTTTGACACCATGGGGCTGTGGTCTGCGGAGCTTTCAGCCGCGGGCGGCGCTGACTTTAACATCGCGGAGCCTGGGATCCTTGCCGGGGTCACCAGCATAGAATCTCCGACCAACACGGCCTGTCGACTTCAGGAGCCGCGGTCTCTGGTAGGAAGCGGCCGTTCCAGACACTCCAGGCCGCCGAAGAGTGTTCTTCCGACGCCGGAGCTCCATCATCCGGCGAGAGGGCAAGAAAAATCAGGCCATCCGTAGCGGCGACTGCGGAGGCCTGAATAGGCCCCGACCACAGGTGAACAATGAGGATGAGGACTGAACTTTGTTGCCTTCCCTCACAGTGGGAAACGTTGATCCTGCTGTGGGGGGATGTTATATGTTTTATGTTACATTCTATAGTGTTGTGTTTATCTTATTTGTGTGCTGCATGTTGGTGTATGTGACAATAAATGTCCTTTGTCCTTTATACGTAGGTACATGTAGGTACGTAGGTACATGTGACGTAGGTACATGTAGGTACGTAGGTACATGTGCCAATAAAGTGCCATTGAACCATTGAATCCCCCGCAAATCCAAATGCGTTGCAGAAAGCATTTTATCGGGATGCATCCCAGCACGGTTTGGGAACAGCTCCATCCAAGACTGCACGAAATTGCAGGGAATTGTGGATGCAGCCCAGACCATCAGACAAACCAACCTCCCTTCCATTGACTCCATCTACACCTCACTCTGCCTCGGCAAGGCCAGCAGCATCATCAAGGACCAGTTTCACCCCCTGTCACTCCCTCTTCTCCCCTCTCCCATCAGGCAAAAGGTACAGAAGTGTGAAAACGCACACCTCCAGATTCAGGGACAGTTTCTTCCCAGCTGTTATCAGGCAACTGAATCATCCTACCACAACCAGAGAGAGGTCCTGACCTTCCATCCATCTCACTGGAGACCTTTGGACTATCTTTAATTGGACTTTACTGGACTTTATCTTGCCCTAAACATTATTCCCTTTATCATGTATCTGTACACTCTGGGCGGCTCCGTTGTAATCTTGTACAGCCTTTCCGCTGACTGGATAGCGCGCAACAAATAATATTTTCACTGTACCTTGATACACGTGACAATAAATCAAACTCAAGTTATAAAAAGGGAAACTATTTGCTATTAAGAAAGCAGACAGGTCATCCTTGCCCACTAAGACAGGTCTGAACGGCATCTGCCACAGGAGTGATTTTCCGCAGTGCCTGTTGATTTGTGGTTCTTTTGATCAGCAGGGATCAGCTAGACAACTAGCAGTAAACAAGTTATATGTCCATGCTGGAAGTGAGCAGGTTGATGCTTGCATGGACGATTTCTATGGCACTTCAACCTGTCGAATCCAGTTTGGGTGATAGTTTGTGGAGCCAGGTTACGATGAGTGGACGGAAACCTGGTAAGACGAGCAGGCAAACGGGACTGGTGTAGAGGGTAGACACAAAAAGCTGGAGTCACTCAGCGGATCAGGCAGCGCCTCTGGAGAGAAGGAATGGGTGATGTTTCGGGTCGAGACCCTTCTTCAGACTGAGACTCAGGGGAGAGGGAAACGAGAGATATAGACGGTGATGTAGATATAGAACAAACTAGACTAAGTGGGAATTACCACCACCAACAACCATTAGCAGTGCAACATTTTGAAGCAGTTACCACCACCAACAACCATTTGCAGTGCAGCATTTCAAAGCAACCACATTTTCATTTTCAAACCACGTTAAGGGCGCTCAGAGTTGAGTAGACATGTGTTCAGTGTTACTCACAGCTCAGAGAGATGTGACCCTCTCGCTTCCTCCATCTTGCAGAGACTGAGTGAGACACAACACTTCCGGGTTTTATAGTACCTCCCCCCTCCCGCCAGCAGGGGCAGCAGAGAGAATGTCAACATTTTATAAACATTAATAACTCTTTTATTTTTCATTGATGGGAAAAATCTTCTTGTCCTGCACAGTGGAGGGGAACTCTGAGTAAGATGGCCAAAAATCACAGCTGTAAGTGGCAGCGTTTTTTCAAAAATCATGAAACGGAAAAACAGGAAGTGGTCAAGATCTTACTTTTAGTAATATATAGATGAATGAATGATATGCAAAAAGGTAAAAATGATAAACAGGCCATTGTTAGCCGTGTGCTAGGTGAAAACGAGTTACAGACAATGAGACTCAACAAGACGATTTTGAAGCTGGTACGACGGGTGGGGGAGGGATTTTTTTGTCTAATTGTAGTCTTGTAGGTCTGTGTCCAAGATGGCTGCCGTGAAGAGAGAGTGGACGCTGGCACGATTTGGTTGCCGCTGCTCCCTCTTCACACTGTGTTTTTGATTTTCTGTTTTTGGATTGAATCCTGTTTTTAATTTGTGTCTCTGTGATGTCTTTATTACTTGTTATATTCCGATTATATGTTATTCCGATATACTATGTAAGGTGTCCTTGAGATGTTTGAAAGGCGCCCATTAAATAAAATTTATTATTATTATTATTGGGAGAGAGGGGATGCAAGGATGCAAGTCATACCGCTGGGGTGGAAGCTACCCAACCGAAATATGAGATGCTGTCCCTCCAATTTGCGTTTGGCCTCACTCTGACAATGGAGGAGGCCTAGGACATCTGGGTCAGTATGGAGGAGCTCGGCCGAAGGGCCTGCTATAATCATCTCTGGCTGGTCACATGGACTAATTTGGTCAGAGTTATTCCCTGTGACCTATTCAACACTTCTCCCACCCCCTTCACCAACATGAAACTAGTGTGTGTTCACTCTCCTGTGACTGGACAAGTGAACTTTTCCCCTCCACCTGCAATCGCTGCCTGATCTGCTAAGTGCTTAGTTTAAGATAGACACAAAATACTGGAGTAACTCAGCGGGACAGGCAGCATCTCTGGAGAGAAGGAATAGGTGACGTTTTTGGTCCTGAAGACCCTTCTTCAGTATTTAGTTTAGTTTAGTTTAGTTGAGTTTAGTGCCAACCTCAATAACAATCTTATGAAAGGCACAAGGTTTAGATTCACACATACATACACAACACACATATTTTGCATATCTTTCATTCAAAAGGTCTGAAGAAGAGTCTTGACCCAAAACGTCAACCATTCCTTCTCTCCAGAGATGCTGCCTGTCCCGCTGAGTTACTCCAGCATTTTGTGTCTCCGGTTTAAACCTGCATCTGCAGTTCCTTCCTACGCATATACACATGGACTCACACAGACACACATCTATATAGACACTCAATACACCTTCATTCATGCTCAGACACAACACACATATACACACTGATACACACAAGCACATACATATAGTCAGTATACACACAACACATAACACACATGCATACACACACATATACATGCACTCAATACACGTACACATATATAAATATATATACTTACGTTCACACATTCACAGACACACGACACACACACACACACACACACACACACACACACACACACACACACACACACACACACACACACACAGAAGCACACACAGTTTTACTGCATTACATTTGTAAGCATTTAAACATGCCCAAACACTTCCACTGTTGATAGTATAATTATTTTATATAAAAACAGCTGGAAACTCTTCCCAGCTGCTGCCAGGCAACTGAACCATCCTTCCAACAACCAGAGAGCAGTCCTGAGTAACTATCCACCTCATTGGAGACCCTCGGACTATCTTTGATCGGACTTTACTGGACTTCATCATGCATTAAACGTTATTCCCTTATCCTGTATCTATACACTGTAAACGGCTGGATTGTAATCATGGATTGTCTTTCTGCCGACTGGATAGCACGCAACAAAAGCTTTTCATTGTATCCCGGTACACGTGACAATAAACTAAACTGAACTCAAGTCCTCAACAAATCGAGCAGCATCCTGGAGCGTGAAACAAGGGTGTCTGAGGTTATGGGGAGAAGGCAGGAGAATGGGGTGAGGAGGGAGAAATGGATCAGCCATGGTTGAATGACGGAGTAGACTTGCTACTCCTGCCCCTCGCACTTGTGACCTTAGTTCAGTTTAGTTTATTGTCATGTGTTCTGACGTACAGCGGAAAGCTTTTTCCCGTAGAGGGCGATTGTTGAATGGAGATGTGTGTGGCAAGTTTTACACAGGAACTCGCTGCCAGGGGTGGTGGTGGAGGCAGATATGATAGTGGTGTTTAAGAGGCTTATAGACAGGCACATGGATATGCAGGGAATGGAGGGATATGGATCAAGTGCAGGCAGATGAGATTGGTTTAGCTTCGAATGATGTACGGCACAGACATTGTGGGCCGAAGGGCCTGTTCCTGTGCTGTACTGTTCTATGTTCTGTCTCCTATGACTTGGAACGTTAACTGTTCAAGAAGGAACTGCAGATGCTGGAAAATCGAAGGTAGACAAAAGTGCTGGAGAAACTCAGCGGGTGCAGCAGCATCTATGGAGCGAAGGAAATAGGCAACGTTTCTGAAGAAGGGTTTCGGCCCAAAACGTTGCCTATTTCCTTCATTCCAGCTGCCGCACCCGCTGAGTTTCTCTAGCAGTTTTGTCTACTTTGGAACATTACCTGTTTCTGTTCCAATGGACACTGCCTGACCCCCTGAGCATTTGCAACATGTTCCGCTTTAACTCAAATGTCGAGCATTTGCAGCTTTTGATTTGCTCTGCAGCGGTGAGCTATCAACTGCCTTAGTTCAGGAGGGCAACAGAATGGGGAACGTTACTCCATCGATATCCACAGCCTGTAAATGAGGCAAAAACATTCTTCTCTCTGCCCACTCCTTCACACAATGCAGTCTGCATTGGCCCACACCAGCGGGAGTGACATGATCCATCGAGAGTGAGGGGGAGAGTGAGGGGGAGAGAGGGGAGAGAGTGAGGTGGAGAGAGAGGGGGGGGAGTGAGGGGGGGAGAGAAGGGGGGGGGGAGAGAGGGAGAGAGGGGGAGAGAAGGGGGTGCGGGGGGGAGAGAGAGAGGGGGAGAGAAGGGGGGTGAGGGGAGAGAGAGAGAGGGGGAGAGAGAGGGGGGAGAGTGACAGGGGGCATGAGGGGGAGAGAGAGGGGGAGAGTGAGGGGGAGAGTGAGGGGGAGAGGTGAGGGAGAGAGAGAGGGGGAGACAGGGGGGGTGTGAGGGGGGAGTGAGGGGAGAGAGAGAGGGGGGAGAGAAGGGGGTGAGGGGGAGAGAGAGAGGGGGAGAGAAGGGGGGTGAGGGGGAGAGAGAGAGGGGGAGAGAAGGGGGGTGAGGGGGAGAGAGAGAGGGGGAGAGAGAGGGGGGAGAGTGAAGGGGGATGAGGGGGAGAGAGAGGGGGAGAGTGAGGGGGAGAGTGAGGGGGAGAGTGAGGGGGAGAGAGAGGGGGAGAGAGAGGGGGAGAGAGAGGGGGAGAGAGTGAGGGGGAGTGAGTGGGGAGAGAGTGAGGGGAGAGAGTGAGGGGAGAGAGGGGGAGAGAGAGGGGGAGAGAGAGGGGGAGAGAGAGGGGGGATTGAGGGGGAGAGTGAATGGGGAGTGATGGGGGGAGAGAGGTGGGAGAGAGAGGGGGAGAGAGAGGGGGAGAGTGAGGGGGAGGGAGTGAGGGAGGAGAGTGGGGGGGGGAGAGAGAAGGGGGCTGAGGGGGGGAGTGAGAGGGGTTGGAGAGGTGGGGGGTGGACAGGTTCGCCGCTGTGAGCAGAAGATAAAACTGTACTAAGCACCTTTTGCACCTTTGACAGCACCAGGAACGTGGTGACACTTGTGGACTGCCGTGGTGAGGTCTGCTGTATAATTTCAACGGGTTGTACACAAAACAGAGCATTTCACTGTGCCTAGGTGCATGTCACAATAAAGTATCATTGAATCACCGAATCATGTGAATGGCTCTCCAGGTGTAAGAACACCTCACCTGACAAGTATGTATGTCAGCCCTGAGTTGATTAATATCATGTTCATGTGATAGGAGCAGAATTAGGCCATTCGGCCCATCAAGTCTACTCCGCCATGGCTGATCTATCTCCCCCTCCTAACCCCATTCTCCTGCCTCCTCCCCATAACCCCTGACACCCGTACTAATCAAGAATCTATCTATCTCTTCCTTAGAAATATCCATTGACTGTGGCAAAATATTCCACAGATTCACCACCCTCTGACTAAAGAAATTCCTCCTCACCTCCTTCCTAAAGGAACGTCCTTTAATTCTTTTTTAAAAAATATTTTTATTAGAAGCAAACATATTATGGTAAAATATAATTACATATTATAGTAAAAACTTTTCATGTATATCAATCATACATTATTAAAATTTTCAATTGTGGATTGATTCTGCTTCTAGTTTTTTTTAAAGATAGGAAGTAAGAGAGAAAGAGAGAGGAAAAAAAATACAAATGTCAAAAAAGAAAAAAGGTGGAATGGATTACTTATAATACGTCACTGGAGATCGGTTCGTGGATTATAAAGTATAACTTTTCGTCTAATCCTGAGTTCAAGTTTCAGTTGGGTTTCTGTGCTGAGCCAATCTATCCCTTCAAATAGTCAATGAATGGAGACCATATTTTAACAAAAAGTTCTTGTTTGTCCATTAAGACAAGTCTAATTCTTTCTAGATGTAGGGTCTCAGACATTTCCACAATCCACATTTTAATTGTGGGTGTTATAGGGCCTTTCCAACATTTTAATATTAATTTTTTCCCAGTTATTATATTGTAGTCGAGGAAGTTTCTTTGGCTTGTTGTGAGTGTTAAACTTTGGTCTGATATTCCAAGTATTATTAGTTTTGAGTCTGGATCCAATTTAGTATTAACAACTTCAGAAATTATTTCAAAAATATCAGTCCAGAAATGTTTGTACAATTTTCAAAAGTATGTGTTAAATTGGCCTCTAGATGTAGACATTTATCACAAATAGGAGAAATATGTGGGAAGATTCTATTTAGTTTTATTTTGGAGTAATGTAATCTGTGTAAGACTTGAAATTGTATTAAAGCATGTCTGGCATTTAACGAGCATTGATGTATATGTTGTAAACTTTCGTCCCAAATATCTTTCGTTATAGGTTGACCTAATTCATTTTCCCATGTGTATCTATATAATTCCATCGGTGGTACCTCGTTGTTTAAGAGGGTGTTATACAATTTATTTGTTGTCATTTCAACCTCATTGAGGTTCAAACGAAATTTGGTTTCTGCAGTCATACACACAAGGAAAAGAACCAAGACACAACACAATTTACACAAACATCCATCACAGCGCATCTCCTCCTCGCTGTGATGGAAGGCAAAGTCTTATCTCTCCCCTGCACTCCCCATTCTCCTCCCGATGTCAGAGTCAAAGCCCCCGCCGGGCGATGGTAAGTGTCCCGCGGTCATTAAAGCCGCGCCGGGCGACGATGTAAGGCCCCGCTCCAGGTACTCTTCAACCCCGCAACTCGGGCGGGAGAAGTCGCCGTTGCGGAAGCCCCGAAAAGCAGGGACCCGCGGGCTCCCAGTGTTACTGTCCACCAGACCTGCGGTAAGCCTCCGAATCTCCGGGGTCAGGTCGCAGCCGCGCGCCACCACAGCTCCACCCGCTCCGAACTCGGCCAGCTCCACGATGGTAAGTAGATCCGCAGCTCCGCGACTGGAGCCTCAGGTCGTTCCGGTTGGAGGCCGCTCCACGGTGCTCGGCCCCAACGACAACGGAGACCCGACAGAGAAAAGGTCGGGTTCTCCTTACAGGGAAAAGATTTTAAAAGTTTCCCCAACCCCCACACACACACATTCCCAGTTAAAAAAATTAATAAAAACTACATTCAAACGAGACAAAAAACAATAAAAAGACAGACGGACTGCAGAGGCCGCTGTGACATGAGTCGCACCGCCCACCCCGATATAAATATAAGCTATTAATTTTTCAGTGTTAGGATGCTTATTCAAACATTCGTCAAGAATTTCTGGTTCCCTAGTCCTATAATCTTGTGTATTAGATTTAATATAATCTTTAATTTGTAGATATCTGAAGAAATTATTTGAGTGCAGTCCATAGATCTGTTGTAACTCTTGAATTGAAAGAAAAATGCCTTTCCTATAAAGATGTCCAATAACCATATAACCATATAACATATAACCATATTACAGCACGGAAACAGGCCATCTCGGCCCTACAAGTCCGTGCCGAACAACTTTTTTCCCTTAGTCCCACCTGCCTGCACTCATACCATAACCCTCCATTCCCTTCTCATCCATATGCCTATCCAATTTATTTTTAAATGATACCAACGAACCTGCCGCCACCACTTCCACTGAAAGCTCATTCCACACCGCTACCACTCTCTGAGTAAAGAAGTTCCCCCTCATGTTACCCCTAAACTTCTGTACCTTAATTCTGAAGTCATGCCCTCTTGTTTGAATCTTCCCTATTCTCAAAGGGAAAAGCTTGTCCACATCAACTCTGTCTATCCCTCTCATCATTTTAAAGACCTCTATCAAGTCCCCCCTTAACCTTCTGTGCTCCAGAGAATAAAGACCTAACTTATTTAACCTATCTCTGTAACTTAGTTGTTGAAACCCAGGCAACATTCTAGTAAATCTCCTCTGTACTCTCTCTATTTTGTTGACATCCTTCCTATAATTGGGCGACCAAAATTGTACACCATACTCCAGATTTGGTCTCACCAATCTTTTTAATGCCGTAATTTTTCCATTGTGTGAAACCTTTATCCAATATGGATGGCTTGAATAAAGGATTGTTTACAATGGGAAGGCATAGTGGTATATTATTCAATTTTAAAGCTTTTTAAAAAATTGTTTCCAAATTCGTATTCCACTATGACAGAGGCCCGGGACCGTTGGAGACAGCGGAGGAGACAGCGGAGGAGGGTCAGGGCGGTGAGTACTTAAATTGGGCACGGGGCTTGTTTTCACAGAGGCCCGGGACCTTTGGAGACAGTGGAGGAGGGTCAGGGCTTTTACCAAAACCCGTAACGTTCCACACCCAATAGGGAGGGTTTCTGGTGGAAGCCGCTGATTGGTGGAAGCAGACTAGAGGAAGCAGCTGATTGGGTGCAACCTCAGGTGCAGTTTAAAGGTCAAGAGGGAGCAGCTGTTGTGTGTCAGATACCTGCTGATTTCTCCCAGCAGTTTCTATTGTATTATACTTGTATCGGATCCAGGGTAAGGCGGGAGAATGACAGCCAGAGCAGTGTACTGTTCGGGATGTCAGATGTGGGAGGTCATGGTGTCGGATGGCCCTCCAGACGTCAACATCTGCACCAGGTGCAGCGAGATGGGGCTAAGGGACCGTATTAGGTTCCTGGAGCAGCAGCTCGATGACCTCTGTCTGGTCAGGGAGAGTGAGGAGGTCATAGAGGGGAGTTATAGGGAGGTGGTCACTCCAAAACCACGGGAGAGAGACATGTGGGTCACGCTAAGGAAGGGCAAGGGGCAGAGGCAGGAACGAGGGAGTACTCCAATGTCGGTACACCTTGCAAATAAGTACTCCTGTTTGAGTACGGATGAGGATGACAGCCTGCCCGGGGGTAGCGACATCGGACGGGCCTCCAGCACAGAGACCGGCCCTGTTGCTCTGAAAGGTAGGGACAAAAAGAAGAGGGCAATAGTAATTGGGGATTCTATTGTTAGGGGGTCGGATAGGCGTTTCTGTGGACGCAGTCAGGAGACCAGGATGGTGGTCTGCCTCCCTGGTGCCAAGGTCTCGGACGTGTCTCAACGCATTCAAGATATCCTGAAATCAGAGGGAGAGGAGCCTGAGGTCGTGGTACATATTGGTACAAATGACATAGGTAAAAAAAGTGAAGAGGTCTTGAAGGGAGGATTTAGGGTGTTGGGAGGAGAGTTAAGGAAAAGGACCAAAAAGGTAACAATCTCAGGATTACTGCCTGTACCACGCGACAGTGAGAGTAGGAATGGAGCGAGGTGGAGGATAAATGCGTGGCTGAAAGACTGGTGCAGAGGGCAGGGATTCAAGTTTCTGGATCATTGGGACTTCTTTTGGGGAAGGTGGGACCTGTACAGAAAGGATGGGTTGCACTTGAACCCGAGGGGGACCAATATCCTGGCGGGGAAATTTGCAAAGGTCACTGGGGAGACTTTAAACTAGAATGGTTGGGGCGAGGGACTCAAATAGAGAAAGCTAGCAGACAGAATGGGAGGCAGGAAGCAGAAAAGGGAAGCACTCAGACACAAGAGGAGAAAGAAAAAAAAAGGAAATAAACAGAGAAGAAGAGACGGGGGGTTTCTTAAATGTGCATATTTTAATGCTAGGAGCATTGTAAGAAAGGTGGATGAACTTAGAGTCTGGATAGACACCTGGAAGTATGATGTTGTGGCGATCAGTGAAACATGGTTGCAGGAGGGCTGTGATTGGAAACTAAATATTCCAGGATTTCGTTGCTTCAGGTGTGATAGAATTGGAGGGGCAAGAGGTGGTGGTGTTGCATTGCTAGTCAGGGAAGATATTACAGCAGTGCTTTGGCAGGATAGATTGGAGGGCTCATCTAGGGAGGCTATTTGGGTGGAACTGAGAAGTGGTAAAGGTGTAGCAACACTTATAGGGGTGTACTATAGACCGCCAAATGGGGAACGAGAATTGGAAGAGCAAATATGTAAGGAGATAGCAGATATTAGTAGTAAGCACAAGGTAGTGATTGTGGGAGATTTCAACTTTCCACACATAGACTGGGAAACACATTCTGTAAATGGGCTGGATGGTTTGGAGTTTGTAAAATGTGTGCAGGATAGTTTTTTGCAGCAATACATAGAGGTACCTGCTAGAGGAGGGGCAGTGCTGGACCTCCTGTTAGGAAATGAGACGGGACAGGTGGCGGAGGTATGCGTTGGGGAGCACTTCGGGTCCAGTGATCACAATACCATTAGTTTCAATATAATTATGGAGAAGGTCAGAACTGGACCTAGGGTTGAGATTTTTGATTGGAGAAAGGCTAACTTTGAGGAGATGCGAAAGGATTTAGAAGGAGTAAATTGGGACAGTTTGTTTTATGGGAAAGATGTGGAAGAGAAATGGAGGACATTTAAAGGTGAAATTTTAAGAGTACAGAATCTTTATGTTCCTGTTCGGTTGAAAGGAAATAGTAAAAATTGGAAAGAGCCATGTTTTTCAAGGGAAATTGGACACGGTTCGGAAAAAGAGAAAGATCTACAATAATTATAGGCAGCATGGAGTAAATGAGGTGCTTGAGTAGTATAAAGAATGTAAAAAGAATCTTAAGAAAGAAATTAGAAAAGCTAAAAGAAGATATGAGGTTGCTTTGGCAAGTAAGGTGAAAGTAAATCCAAAGGGTTTCTACAGCTATATTAATAGCAAAAGGATAACGAGGGATAAAATTGGTCCATTGGAGAAACAGAGTGGGCAGCTATCTGCAGAGCCAAAAGAGATGGGGGAGATATTGAACAATTTCTTTTCTTCGGTATTCACCAAGGAGAAGGATATTGAATTATGTGAGGTAAGGGAAACGAGTAGAGTAGCTATGGATACTATGAGTTTCAAAGTAAAAGAAGTACTGACACTTTTGAAAAATATAAAAGTGGATAAGTCTCCAGGTCCTGACAGGATATTCCCTAGGACATTGAGGGAAGTTAGTGTAGAAATAGCCGGGGCTATGACAGAAATATTTCAAATGTCATTAGAAACGGGAATAGTCCCCGAGGATTGGCGTACTGCGCATGTTGTTCCATTGTTTAAAAAGGGTTCTAAGAGTAAACCTAGCAATTATAGACCTGTTAGTTTGACTTCAGTGGTGGGAAAATTAATGGAAAAGATACTTAGAGATAATGTATATAATCATCTGGATAAACAGGGTCTGATTAGGAACAGTCAACATGAATTTGTGCCTGGAAGGTCATGTTTGACTAATCTTCTTGAATTTTTTGAAGAGGTTACTAGGGAAATTGACGAGGGTAAAGCAGTGGATGTTGTCTATATGGACTTTAGTAAGGCCTTTGACAAGGTTCCTCATGGAAGTTTGGTTAAGAAGGTTAAACTGTTGGGTATAAATGCAGGAATAGCAAGATGGATTCAGCAGTGGCTGAATGGGAGAAACCAGAGGGTAATGGTGGATGGCTGTTTGTCGGGTTGGAGGCAGGTGACTAGTGGGGTGCCCCAGGGATCTGTGTTGGGTCCTTTGTTGTTTGTTATGTACATCAATGATCTGGATGAAGGGGTGGTAAATTGGATTAGTAAGTATGCAGATGATACCAAGATAGGGGGTGTTGTGGATAATGAAGAGGATTTCCAAAGTCTATAGAGTGATTTAGGCCATTTGGAAAAATGGGCTGAAAGATGGCAGATGGAGTTTAATGCTGATAAATGTGAGGTGTTACACCTTGGCAGGACAAATCAAAATAGGACGTACATGATAAATGGTAGGGAATTGAAGAATACAGTTGAACAGAGGGATCTGGGAATAACCGTGCATAGTTCCTTGAAGGTGGAATCTCATATAGATAGGGTGGTAAAGAAAGTTTTTGGTATGCTAGCCTTTATAAATCAGAGCATTGAGTATAGAAGCTGGGATGTAATGTTAAAATTGTACAAGGCATTGGTGAGACCAAATCTGGAGTATGGTGTACAATTTTGCTCGCCCAATTATAGGAAGGATGTCAACAAAATAGAGAGAGTACAGAGGAGATTTACTAGAATGTTGCCTGGGTTTCAACAACTAAGTTACAGAGATAGGTTGAATAAGTTAGGTCTTTATTCTCTGGAGCGCAGAAGGTTAAGGGGGGACTTGATAGAGGTCTTTAAAATGATGAGAGGGATAGACAGAGTTGATGTGATCAAGCTTTTCCCTTTGAGAATAGGGAAGATTCAAACAAGAGGACATGACTTCAGAATTAAGGGACAGAAGTTTAGGGGTAACATGAGGGGGAACTTCTTATCTCAGAGAGTGGTAGCGGTGTGGAATGAGCTTCCAGTGGAAGTGGTGGCGGCAGGTTCGTTGGTATCATTTAAGAATAAATTGGATAGGCATATGGATGAGAAGGGAATGGAGGGTTATGGTATGAGGGCAGGCAGGTGGGACTAAGGGAAAAAAATTGTTCGGCGCGGACTTGTAGGGCCGAGATGGCCTGTTTCCGTGCTGTAATTGTTATATGGTTATATGGTTATGGTTTTTTTGTGCAGTTTTGTGGGGGCAAATATGATCGGACCAATTTCAAAAGGTAAACAGTCTTCCTTTTCCATCCTTAACCAATCTGGTTGTTGATCCATTTCTTCCAGCCAGAAATTCATGTTTTTAATATGGACTACCCAAAAATAAAACAAAACATTTGGCAAGGCCAAACCTCCATTTATCTTTGATTTACATAAATGTGTTTTGCTTATTCTATGATTGTTATAATCCCAAATGAAGCTTGTAACAATGGAATCGACATTAAAAAAATGTTGGGATATACATCGGAATTAATTGAAATAGGTACAGTAGTTGTGGTAAAAAGATCATTTTTATAGCATTAATTCTACCAAGCATCATTTAATTCTGAGGCCCTAGACTCTCTGGCCCTAGACTCTCCCACTAGTGGACACATCCTCTGCACAGCCACTGTATCTAGGCCTTTCACTGGGTTAAATATTGTCATCGGCCTGGCTTAAAACTGGATCGCTGATCCTGTATCGTCACATGGTCTTGATTGTCACACTTGCTCCCCATCAGAGCCGGCACCTCCACCAGAATGGCTACCGAGATTCAAGATGGCGTCTCCCTCGCCACCCTCACCTTCTCAAGACTGGGGAGCAAATGCTTTCTTTGCCACTTCCTGAAAAATAAATAAATAAAAGGGCGGCACAGTGGCGCATCGGTTGAGTTGCTGCCTGTCAGCGCCCGAGAACCTGACTACGGGCGATGTCTGTGCGGAGTTTGCACGTTCTCCCCGTGACCGCGTGGGTTTCCTCCGGGTGCTTCGGTTTCCTCCCACAATCCAAAGCCGTGCAGATTTGAAGATTATTTGGCTTAGGTTAAATTGTAAATTGTACCTAGTGCGTGTAGGATAGTGTGAGTGTACGGGGTGATCGTTGGCCGGCACGGACTCGGTTGGGCCGAAGTCCGCACTGTATCTCTACAGTAACACTAAATCTAAAGTAAAAGACTTGAGTGCCTGAGCTACAGGGAGAAGCTGAGTAGGCTGGGATTCTATTCCTTGGAGCGCAGGAGGATGAGGGGTGATCTTATAGAGGTGTATAAAATCATGAGAGGAAAAGATCGGGTAGACGCATAGTGTCTTTTACCCAGAGTGAGGGACTCGAGAACCAGAGGACATAGGTTTAAGGTGGGGGGGGGGGGGGGAATGATTTAACGGGAAGCATTTTTACACAAAGGGTGGCAAGTATATTGAACGAGCTGCTGGAGGAGGTGGTTGAGGCAGGTACTATCACAGCATTCAAGGAACGCGTAGACTGGTACAAAGGCAGGCAGGTGGAACTAGTGTAGATGGGGCATGTTGGTCGGCCTAGGCAAGTTGGGCCAAAGGGCCTGTTTGCCACCTCCATAAATCTATTCTGCTCCTCGTAAATCTATTCTGCACCATTTCCAGCTTGACTACATCTTCCCTGTGACAGGTTGACCGAAACTGGACACAATACTCTAAACGAGCGTAGACAAAAGTGCTGGAGAAACTCAGCGAGTGCGGCAGCATCTATGGAGCGAAGGAAATAGGCAACGTTTCGGGCCGAGACCCTTCTTCAGACCCTGTCTACGGGCGCCTGGATTCCACGTGTTAAAATCGGAGTGCGCTGCCACTTTAAGTCTGAGTGGGTGAATACAAAAACAAGTGGCTTTGATTCAGCTGTACACTGAGATTGTGAAATGTGAAGGCAGCCAGCTGCAGGGACCTGGCACGTGTGTAACATCCACCATGACTCAGTCTGTACGGAATCCGTTTCAATCCGAAGCGGCAATACTGGGCACCAGGTGTGATGCTGGGAACACTGGGAGCCAGTGTCAATGGGCCCTGGTTACGCTACCTTAGAGATACAGCAAGGAAACAAGCCCCTGGGCCCACCTTGACCATCAATCACCCGTTCACACGTTATCCTACTTTCTCCTCCGCTCCCTACACACCGGGGGCGATTTACAGAAGGCAATTAACCTACAAACCTGCACGTCTTTGGACTGTGCGAGGAAGCCAAAGCTCCTGGAGGAGGCAGTGGGCGTGCAGGTTTGTAGGTTACATACAAACATAGAAATTAGTTGCAGGAGGAGGCCATTCAGCCCTTCGAGCCAGCACCGCCATTCAATGTGGTCATGACTGATCGTCCCCAATCAATAACCCGTGCCTGCCTTCTCCCCATATCCCTTGATTCCACTAGCCCCTAGAGCTCTATCTAACTCTCTCTTAAATCCATCCAGTGACTTGGCCTCCACTGCCCTCTGTGGCAGGGAATTCCACAAATTCACAACTCTCTGGGTGAAAAAGTTTTTTTCTCACCTCAGTCTTAAATGACCTCCCCTTTATTCTAAGACTGTGGCCCCTGGTTCTGGACTCGCCCAACATTGGGAACAGTTTTCCTGCATCTAGCTTGTCCAGTCCTTTTATAATTTTATATGTTTCTATAAGATATTCCCCTCATCCTTCTAAACTCCAGTGAATACAAGCCTAGTCTTTTCAATCTTTCCTCATATGACAGTCCCGCCATCCCAGGGATCAATCTCGTGAACCTACGCTGCAGTGCCCCAATCACAAGGATGTCCTTCCTCAAATTAGGTTTATTTGGACGACACAGTGGTACAGTGGTAGAGTCACTGCCTCACAGCGCCAGAGACCCGGGTTCAATCCTGACTATGGGTGCCGTTTGTACGGAGTTTGTACGTTCTCCCCGTGACCTGCGTGGGTTTTCTACCACTCTCCAAAGACATGCGGGTTTGTAGGTTAATTGGCCTTGGTACAATTGTAAATTATCTATTGCGTGTAGGATAGTGCGAGTGTACGGGGTGATCGCTGGTCGGCACGGGCTCGGTCGGCCGAAGTCCGCACTATATCTCTAAAGTAAAACTAAATCTAAAGTAAAAGACAGATTTGCAAAGGCTACTGGGGAGACTTTAAACTAGTATAGTTGGGGGGAGGGACTCAAATTGGGAAAGCTAGCAGTCAGTGTGTGAAGCAGGAGGCAGAGAATGGTAGCACTCTGATCCAAAATGTAGGGGAGAGAGAAGAAAAAGACAATAAACAGAGAATAAGAGAGGGTGGGTTTCTTAAATGTGCATATTTTAATGCTAGGAGCATTGTAAGAAAGGTGGATGAACTTAGAGCCTGGATTGACACTTGGAAGTATGATGTTGTGGCGATCAGTGAAACATGGTTACAGGAGGGCTGTGATTGGAAACTAAATATTCCAGGATTTCGTTGCTTCAGGTGTGATAGAATTGGAGGGGCAAGAGGTGGAGGTGTTGCATTGCTTATCAGGGAAGATATTACAGCAGTGCTTTGGCAGGATAGATTAGAGGCTATTTGGGTGGAACTGAGAAATGGGAAAGGGGAAAGGGGTAGCAACACTTATAGGGGTGTATTATAGGGGAGCGAGAATTGGAAGAGCAAATATGTAAGGAGATTGCAGATATTAGTAGTAAGCACAAGGTAGTGATTGTGGGAGATTTCAATTTTCCACACATAGACTTGAAACACATTCTGTAAATGGGCTGGATGGGTTGGATTTTGTAAAATGTGTGCAGGATAGTTTTTTGCAACAATACATAGAAGTACCTACTAGAGAAGGGGCGGTGCTGGACCTCCTGTTAGGAAATGAGATGGGTCAGGTGGCAGAGGTATGCGTTGGGGAGCACTTCGGGACCAGTGATCACAATACCATTAGTTTCAATATAATTATGGAGAGGGTCAGAACTGGACCTAAGGTTGAGATTTTTGATTGGAGAAAGGCTAACTTTGATGAGATGCGAAAGGATTTAAAAGGAGTAAATTGGGACAGTTTGTTTTATGGGAAAGATGTGGAAGAGAAATGGAGGACATTTAAAGGTGAAATTTTAAGAGTACAGAATCTTTATGTCCCTGTTCGGTTGAAAGGAAATAGTAAAAATTGGAAAGAGCCATGGTTTTCAAGGGAAATTGGACACTTGGTTCGGAAAAAGAGAGAGATCTACAATAATTGTAGGCAGCATGGAGTAAATGAGGTGCCTGAGGAGTATAAAGAATGTAAAAAGAATCTTAAGAAAGAAATTAGAAAAGCTAAAAGAAGATATGAGGTTGCTTTGGCAAGTAAGGTGAAAGTAAATCCAAAGGGTTTCTACAGCTATATTAATAGCAAAAGGATAACGAGGGATAAAATTGGTCCATTAGAGAGTCAGAGTGGACAGCTATCTGCAGAGCCAAAAGAGATGGGGGAGATATTGAACAATTTCTTTTCTTCGGTATTCACCAAAGAGAAGGATATTGAATTATGTGAGGTAAGGGAAACAAGTAGAGTAGCTATGGAAACTATGAGATTCAAAGAAGAGGAAGTACTGACACTTTTGAGAAAAATAAAAGTGGATAAGTCTCCAGGTCCAGACAGGATATTCCCTAGGACATTGAGGGAAGTTAGTGTAGAAATAGCAGGGGTTATGACAGAAATATTTCAAATGTCATTAGAAACGGGAATAGTGCCGGAGGATTGGCGTACTGCGCATGTTGTTCCATTGTTTAAAAAGGGGTCTAAGAGTAAAACTAGCAATTATAGACCTGTTAGTTTGACATCAGTGGTGGGAAAATTAATGGAAAGGATACTTAGAGATAATATATATAAGCATCTGGATAAACAGGGTCTGATTAGGAACAGTCAACATGGATTTGTGCCTGGAAGGTCATATTTGACTAAGCTTCTTGAATTTTTTGAAGAGGTTACTCGGGAAATTGATGAGGGTAAAGCAGTGGATGTTGTATATATGGACTTCAGTAAGGCCTTTGGCAAGGTTCCTCATGGAAGGTTGGTTAAGAAGGTTCAATGGTTGGGTATTAATGGTGGAGTAGCAAGATGGATTCAACAGTGGCTGAATGGAAGATGCCAGAGAGTAATGGTGGATGGTTGTTTGTCAGGTTGGAGGCCAGTGACTAGTGGGGTGCCACAGGGATCTGTGTTGGGTCCACTGTTGTTTGTCATGTACATCAATGATCTGGATGATGGTGTGGTAAATTGGATTAGTAAGTATGCAGATGACACTAAGATAGGTGGGGTTGTGGATAATGAAGTAGATTTTCAAAGTCTACAGAGAGATTTATGCCAGTTGGAAGAGTGGGCTGAAAGATGGCAGATGGAGTTTAATGCTGATAAGTGTGAGGTGCTACATCTTGGCAGGACAAATCAAAATAGGACGTACATGGTAAATGGTAGGGAATTGAAGAATGCAGGTGAACAGAGGGATCTGGGAATAACTGCACAGTTCCCTGAAAGTAGAATCTCATGTAGATAGGGTGGTAAAGAAAGCTTTTGGTGTGCTGGCCTTTATAAATCAGAGCATTGAGTATAGAAGTTGGGATGTAATGTTAAAATTGTACAAGGCATTGGTGAGGCCAATTCTGGAGTATGGTGTACAATTTTGGTCGCCTAATTATAGGAAGGATGTCAACAAAATAGAGAGAGTACAGAGGATATTTACTAGAATGTTGCCTGGGTTTCAGCAACTAAGTTACAGAGAAAGGTTGAACAAGTTAGGGCTTTATTCTTTGGAGCGCAGAATGTTAAGGGGGGACTTGATAGAGGTCTTTAAAATGATGAGAGGGATAGACAGAGTTGACGTGGATAAGCTTTTCCCACTGAGAGTAGGGAAGATTCAAACAATGGGACATGAGGGGGAACTTCTTTACTCAGAGAGTGGTGGCTGTGTGGAATGAGCTTCCAGTGAAGGTGATGGAGGCAGGTTCGTTTTTTTGTTTTTTTTTTAATTTGTTTATTTTATTAGAAGTTAATACAGTACAAAACAGTACAGTGGAACCTAATTTTAAGTGCCAACTATGTCATACCGTAATCCATTCTATGTACAACCTCTAGTTTTATGTTATGAGAAGGAAGTAAGCAAGACAAGAAAAAGAAAACAACAGAAAGGGGAAAAAGTGGTAAAATAGATGGTAGAGAATAGAAAAACGTGAAGTGTGTATATAAAAAATAAAAATAAATAAAAAGTGGAAAGTAGAAATAGAAGAGAAGGCCCCTTAAAAGAGAATTTTTCAAATCTATATTCGGAGATGTAGATCTATCCACGTCATGAACTGAAATCAGCAATCCTTATGGTACCGCTGCATCACATGATTCCAAAAAGTCGATGAAAGGAGACCAACTCCTTAAGAATTGGTCATATTTATCTATTAGTCGGAGTCTCATTTCTTCAAGGCGTGCTATGTCCATCATATTCCTAATCCACATTTTAACAGTTGGTATGGTTGTATTTTTCCAAAATGTAAGTATCAATTTCTTTCCAATTATTAACCCATAATTAAAAAAAACATTTTGGTCTTTATTTAAATTGGTATCTTCTCCTATTATTCCAAATATAATCCATTCCATTTTGGGTTCTATTCTTGACTTGAAGAGCTTTGTAAATATATCAAATATATCACTCCAAAATGTATTCAACTTTGTACATCCTACAAATGAATGTGTTATATTAGCGTTTTGAAACAAACATTTATCGCATCTGGGAGAGACGTTTGGATAAAATGTATTCAACCTCGTTTTGGAATAATATAGTCTATGTAATAATTTGAATTGAATTAAATTATGTCTTGCATTAATAGAACAGTTATGTGTATTCATCAAATACTTTTCCCATCTATCCTTCGAGATCTTTATCATTAGCTCATGTTCCCAATCTTCCCTTAGTGCTTCTGTTGAGGGTGATTCTCTATATAATATATTATTATAAAAGTATGATATTAATTTTTGTGAATCAGCCTTAATATTCATTGCTTCTTCTAAAGGGTCTAAAAATATAGTTTGAAATCTATGTGTATATTTCTTCATAAAGTCACATACCTGTATATATTTAAAATATTGATTATCCTTCAATTTAAATTTTAATTTTAATTGTTGAAATGATAACAGTTTACCCAATTCATACATATCCCCTACTTTCCTAATCCCCAGTCTATCCCATTGTTGATACGTGTTGTCGATGAGAGAAGGTTTGAATGCGGGGTTGTTCAATAGTGGGGTTAGTACTGATAAATTATTTAATTTCAAGGATACTTTTATTTGTTTCCAAATTCTTATTTATTGTGAATAATTGGATTCTTCTTATATATTATACTATTCAATTTTATCAGTGAGAGCAGGATCGTTCCTATATCGTGCGGATAGCACTCCTCTTTCTCCATTCTTATCCACTCCAACTGCTGAGTGGAACTATCCAGCCAGTACATTATGTTCTTAATATGCACTGCCCAGTAGTAATACATAAAGTTAGGTAATGATAAACCCCCAACTTCTTTAGATTTGCACAAATGCTTTCGTTGAATTCTATGTGTTCTGTAATCCCATATAAAATTAGTGATAGTGGAATCTAGTTTAACAAAAAAATATTTTGGAATATATATTGGGATCGCTTGAAACAAATATATTAATTGTGGTAAGAAAGTCATTTTTATAGCGTTAATTCTACCTATCAATGAGAGCGGAAGCGTTTTCCAAAATTTAATCATATCATTCAGTTTATTTAATAGTGGTATAAAATTGGCACTAAATAATGATTTGTGTCTTCTCGTAATTTGAATACCCAGATACTTGAATTTTTCTGTTGCAATTTTGAAGGGGAATTTTAGTAAGCGTCTCGAATCCTGTGGTTTTAAAGACATAATTTCGCTTTTATTCCAATTTATTCTATATCCTGAAAAAGAGCCAAATTCCTCAATTAGTGTTAATAAGGTGGGTATACTCGTTTGTGTATTAGTAATATATAAAAGGATATCATCAGCATATAGTGACATTTTATTCTTTGAGTCCTTAGTGTTATATCCGTGAATATTCAGGTGATTTCTAATCTTTTCGGCCAACGGTTCTATCATAAGGGCAAATAGCAATGGTGATAAGGCACACCCTTGCCTATTACCCCTTGATAAGTAAAATTTTGGAGATAGCGTATTGTTAGTTAGTATTCTTGCCGTAGGTCTATCGTAAAGTAGTTTAACCCATCTAATAAAATTCTCTCCCATATTACATTTTTGGAGTACCTTGTATAAATACTGCCATTCTACTTGATCAAATGCCTTCTCTGCATCCAGCGTGACAATTGAAATATCTTCATTGTCCTCATTATGAGAGTACATTATAATGAAAAGCCTTCTCAAATTATTAAATGATTGTCTTTTGGGTATAAATCCGGCAGGTTCGTTTTTATCATTTAAAAATAAATTGGATAGTTATATGGACGGGAAAGGAATGGAGGGTTATGGTCTGAGCGCAGGTATATGGGACTAGGGGAGAATACGTGTTCGGCACGGACTAGAAGGGTCGAGATGGCCTGTTTCCGTGCTGTAATTGTTATATGGTTATAAAAGACTCGAGTGCCTGAGCTACAGGGAGAGGTTGAGCAGGCTGGGACTCTATTCCTTGGAGCGCAGGAGGATGAGGGGTGATCTTAAGAAGGTGTATAAAATCATGAGAGGAATAGATTGGGTAGACACATAGAGTCTTTTACCCAGAGTGAGGGAATCGAGAACCAGAGGACATAGGTTTAAGGTGAGGGGAGGGGGAATGATTTAATGGGAAATCGAAGGGCAACATTTATACACAAAGGGTGGGAAGTATATTGAACGAGCTGCTGGAGGAGGTGGTTGAGGCGGGTACTAACACACCATTCAAGGACACACTCCCACAATGATCCCATCATCGTTTACTACCCGTGTAATGCATTCAGCGACAGAGGGCAGGCAGCCAGAGCAATGCACAGACTTTGCCTTCCGCTGAGATATACAAGCAGGGGCTTGATACCTGGCTACAGCTATAGTGGAAGAGCTGAGCTTCCAGCTTCACTGCATGTGAAAGGCAGATGCTCGGACATGGGCGCTGAGCAAGTGGCAACAAGACTGTTCCAGGAAGATAGAGTTTGTTTGTTGCCCATTCTCTGACCTGCCCGCCACACTCCGCACTTGGCACCTTGTACACTGCCTGGCAATGTTGCCAGCTCACAGCACCTCCACACACAATAACATGTCATAACATAACACAATAAAGGGGCAGTCCCACGGCGCAAGATCATTCAGGAGCTCTCCCGAGTTAAAAAAAAAAATCAAACTCGTGGTAAGCGCGTAGAATGTACGTAGCGGGTACGTCAGAGACGTCTCTTAGTGGCTCGTAACGCTAACGGCAGTTACTTGGGAAACGCGGTAAGCTCGTGAAGACTCGTCAAGATTTTTCAACATGTTGAAAAATGTCCACGAGAGCCCCGAGTACCTACGAGCGGCTATTACCGTAAATCTCCGAGTTCGAATCTGGGGAAACTCGGGAGAACTCTTGAATGAACTCGTACAGTGGGACAGGGTTTTAAGTGGTTGTGGAGAGGATGTTTCCACTAGTGGGAGTGTTTAGTTTTGAGATACAGCGCGGAAACAGGCCCATCGGCCTACCGGGTCCGCGCCGACCAGTGACCCCCGCACACTAACACTATCCCACACCCACTAGGGACAATTTTTACATTTACCAAGCCAATTAACCTACAAACCTGCACGTCTTTAGAGTGTGGGAGGAAACTGAAGATCTCGGAGAAAACCCACATAGGTCACGGGGAGAACGTACAAACTCCGTACAGACAGCACCCGTAGTCAGGATGGAACCCGGGTCTCCGGCACTGTTTTCGCTGTAAGGCAGCAACTCTACCAATGCGCCACTGTGCCGAGTCTAGGACTAGAGGTCATAATCTCAGAACAAAAGGACGTTCCTTTAGGAAGGAGATGAGGAGAAATGTCTTTAGTCAAAGGATGGTGAATCTGTGGAATTCTTTGCCACAGAAGGCTATGGGAGCCAAGTCAGTGGATATTTTTAAGGCAAAGATAGATAACCATATAACCATATAAAGATAGATTCTTGATTAGTGCGGGTGTCAGAAGTTATGGGGAGAAGGCAGGAGAATGGGGTTAGGAGGGAGAGATAGATCAGCCATGATTGAATGGCGGAGTAGACTTGATGGGCCGAATGGCCAAATTCTGCTCCTATAACCCTTATGACCTTATGATATCAGAGTTTCCTGCGTATTAGTGTCCGAATATCGGAACCAGCTCTCCATCCAGAGATACCACATTCAAACACATTCCCTCTCGGATTAACCCTGTGTTTCCACTTTGAATGAAATTACCTGAAATTCAGGAAATTCTGGTTGTCTTCAGGTAATTTTAGGGAAATGGAATAATTTCGGGAAATTTCCGCATCTGGCCCGCGAAGGGGTGTAAAGGTAATACATACAGCACTGCCGGTTTGGCGCTCAAAGGTTTCAACAGAACGCTGTCAGTTTAACACGTGGGAATTTAAACAACAAGCTGTCGGCAGCAGCGCTATGGGGTCTAAATATAGCGCTACCGGCTGCAGCGCTATGGGGTCTAAATATAGCCCTAGCGGCTGCAGCGCTATGGGCTTTAAACATAGTGCTATGGCCACAGCATTATGGGTCACAGACTGTTCGGGAAAATTCTCGTATAACAATGAGTCTTTGGAATTCTCTTTCTCAGTGGAAGTTGAGCCTTTGGTTATTTTTCAGGCAGTGGTAGAATTCTGGATAAGCTGAGTGGTGAAAGGTTACCAGTGGGTGGTGGGATTGCAGTTACATAGGGATTGGCCTTGATCTTACAGAACGGTGGGTGGGCTCAAGGGGCCGAGGGAGGGAGGGAGGGTTGGAGAGAGGGAGGGGTGAAGAGAAGGAGGGAGAGGGGGAAAAGGAGGGAGAGGGGAGAGTGGGTGAGAGGGAGAAGGAGGGAGGGAGAGAGAGGGAGGGGGAGAGAGAGAGGGAGGGAAGGAGGAGAGGGGGAGGAGGAGAGGAGGGAGAGAGAGAAAGAGGGGGAGAGAGGGAGGGACAGATGGAGAGAGAGGGAGGGGGAGCGAGCGAGGGAGAGAGGGAGTGAAGAAAGGAAGGGGCGAGAGAGAGGGAAAGAGAGGGAGGGACAAATAGAGGGAGAGAGAGGGATGGAGGGAGAGAGGGAGAGAGTGAGGGAGAGAGAGGGAGAGAGAGGGAGGGAGGGAGAGAGAGGGAGAGAGAGGGAGGGAGAGGGGGAGGGAGAGTGGGAGGGGGAGAGAGTAAAGACAGACACATGAGAGCAGGTTGAAAAAACAAAGACAACGAAAGCTGTTGGAGGCAAGGAAAGCTGCCTTGCGTAACACTGTACGTGAGTAACAAGAAGCAGGCAGATACAGTGTAGTCATAGATGTGTTTGCCGTGTTCTTCTTTGTGTTGTTAACGTGTGCCCGCGGAAAAAAACAACAACAAATACAATTCCGGAAGTGGCGGCGCTGTTGAATGGCTGCGGCTCGCCTGCAGTCCGTCTGTTTTTACTTTTTGTTGTTGTTTTTTTTGTCTTGTGTTATGTGTGGGGGGGGCTAAAACAAGGCTTTCTGTCCATCCCTTCGGGGGGAATGCGACTCTCTCTTGTCGTATCCCCCTTCTCTGCCTTCGTCTGTGCTGAGGCCTAATGGCGGAGCCGGCGGCCTCCAACCTGCGACCGACCTCGAGGCTCCGGAGGCAGAGCCAGCCAGGACTCACCAAGAGGCTGGTCGTCTTCGAGCTGTGGCGGCGTTCGGGCGCTCCAGTGGCAGCGGCACGACTCGGCGCTCTGGTGAGGACGGACCGGTGCGGGATTGGGACGGTGCTGGCTGAGACGCTCCGGTGGCAGCGACATGACTCGGGGCTGGGACGGCGCTCCCGTGAGGGTGGCCCGGCGCAGAGCTGAGATGCTCCAGTGGCAGTGGCACGACTCGGGGGTGGGACGGCGCTCCCGTGAGGGCGGCCCGGCGCGGGGCTGAGACGCTCCGGTGGCAGCGGCACAACTCAGGGCTGGGACGGCGCTCCCTATAGGGCGGCCCGGCGCGGGGCTGAGACGCTCCGGTGGCAGCGGCACGACTCGGGGGTGGGACGGCGCTCCCGTGAGGGCGGCCCGGCGCGGGGCTGAGGCGTTGCTCCGGTGGCAGCGGCACGACTCGGGGCTGGGACGGCGCTCTGGTGGCTGGGGCGGCTGGCGCGGGGCTGAGGCGGTGCTCCGGTGGCTGAGGCGGCGTTCTGGCGGAGGCGACCTGAATCCAGGGTTCGGCCGCGGGCCAGTGGAGGACATCGTAGGGAACTCGCAGGTCACAGGCTGGTGCCTGTTTTTCGGAGCTCCCGCGGCAACAGCTGCGTCCGCTGGACTGGAGGGCGGCAGCTACGACCACCCCCGGGCCGCGGAGCTTGAACCGGCCCGTTCGCGGAGCTCGGTTGTGCCGTGGGACTGGTTACCATCGCCCGGTGGGGTATCGCCTCAGCGGTGAGGGACAAGAGGAGGGAAGAGACAGTAACCCTAAGATTTTTGCCTCCATCACAGTGAGGAGGTGCCTGGTGAACTCACTGTGGTGGATGTTAATTTGTGTTTATTGTGTGTTTTGTTGTTTGTTATTACATGTATGGCTGCAGGCAACGACATTTCGTTCAGACCGAAAGGTCTGAATGACAAATAAAGGATCTAAGTCTAAGTCTAAGTCTAACACAGGAAGCATTTTTGAAAATTTCAGGAAATACCATCAAATTCCAGGAAATTTGGGATTCTATTTAAGGAAATGTATATTTGAGGTGTGGAAGCACTGGGTTAACCGTCTCCAATCACACAATGGTATAACTGAATTAACAGCTGAAGGCACGCACCACTAGTCTGAGCAACACAATACTCTAAATGCAGCCTCACCAATGTCTTATACAACTCCCAACTTCTATACTCAATGTGTAAGAAGGAACTGTAGATGCTGGATCAAACCAAAGACAGGCACAGAATGCTGGAGTAACTCAGCGGGTCAGGCACCATCTCTGGGGGAAAGGAATAGGTGACGACTTGGGTCGAGACTCATGAAAGCCTTTTTGACCATCTTTTTCACAAATGAAAAACTTGTTTCACACAGAGAGTGGTGAATCTCTGGAATTCTCTGTCACAGAAGGTAGTTGAGGCAAGTTAATTGGCTATATTTAAGAGGGAGTTAGATGTGGCTCTTATGGCTAAAGGGATCAGGGGGTATGAAGAGAAGGCAGGTACAGGATACTGAGTTGGATGATCAGCCATGATCATATTGAATGGCGGTGCAAGCTCGAAGGGCCGAATGGCCTACTCCTGCACCTATTTTCTATGTTTCTATGTTTTATCTATCTGTGATTTATGGCCCTGTCCCACGATACGAGTTCATTCCAAGAGTTCTCCCTGAGTTTGCCCTGATTCGAACACGGAGATTTACGGTAATGGCCACTCGTAGTACTCGGGGCTCTCGTGGGCATTTTTCAAAATCTTTACCAGTCTTCCCGTGCTTACCTGTCATTAGCGAGTCTTCCCGTGTACCTGCCGTTAGCGTTACGAGCCGCTAAGAGATGCCCCTGAGCTCCGACGTACCCGCTACGTTCATTCTCCGTGCTTACCACGAGTTTGATTTTTTTAAAACTCGGGAGAGCTCTTGGAATGAACTCGTACCGTGGGACAGGGCTATACGGTGTTGATTGAACGAAAAATATTTGCCAGGAACTGCTGGCACAGAGAAGCTTAGTTTGATGTATTACCATTTAGACTTCTGAATGCCTTCCTTGCTCATTAATAGGAACAGAGAAACATAGACAATAGGTGCAGGAGTAGGCCATTCGGCCATTCGAGCCAGCACCACCATTCAATATGATCATGGCTGATCATCCACAATCAGTACCCCGTTCCTGCTTTTCCCCATATTCCTTTATTCCTTTAGCTCTAAGAGCTAAATCTATCAGTGAGAGCTAGTATTGGCTGGAAGTCGGTGTCAGAGGGAAAGAAGATTTAAAAAAGCACCCCAAAAGTTCAAGAGTTTACCATGGTTTTCATTTAACTTGCAAATTGGTAAATTGGCAAATTAGGCAATTAATCAGCCAATATAAGCAAGGTTTGCTCTAGGCAGTGGAGGCTGATTCTCTGGAGGCTTTCAAAAGAGAGTTCTTAAAGATAGCGGAGTGAAGGGATATGGGGAGAAGGCAGGAACGGGATACTGATTGTGGATGATCAGCCATGATCACATTGAATGGCGGTGCTGGCTCAAAGGGCCGAATGGCCTACTCCTGCACCTATTGTCTATTATCTAATATCAATCTATTGGCCAACTCTCTCTTGAAAACATTCAGTGAATTGGCCTCCACTGACACCTGTGGCAGAGAGGTGCACAGATTCACAATTATCTGGGTGAAAAGGTTTTTCCTCATCTCAGTCCTAAATGGCCTACCCACTATTCTTAAACTGTGACCCCTGGTTCTGGACTCCCCCAACATGGGGAACTTGTTTCCTGCATCTAATCCTTTAAGAGTTTTATATGTTTCTATAAGATCCTCTCTCATCCTTCTAAATTCCAGTGAATACAAGCCCAATCGATCGAATATTCCATGATTCTGCAAGTCACTCGAGGACTGCCAGTGCAGGTGGGATGTTGCAAAATGCTGATGTCCCAGGGCTATCATCAAGCCTTTCATACAAGTATTTGGCAGCGTTTTCCGTCATCTGTCAGCACCCTGTTCAATGATTATTTATGAGTCACAACTCGCACAGAACACTTCCTCCTGACTGAATAACCGGTGGCAGTAACTGTTTCATGTTTGTGCTGTGTTTACAACTGGTGACCCCAAGAAAGGGACCTGGTCTGGGGCTGCCAGCAACATAGAGGGACCCGGGGGGGGGGGGTGGGGCTGAGAGAACAAAGGGGGCCCATTGGGGACTACATTGAACACGGCACGGAATGGAACTGCGGCACATTGTTGCTGCCTCACAGCGCCAGAGACACGGGTTCGATCCCGACTACGGGCGCTGTCTGTACGGAGTTTGTACGTTCTCCCCGTGACCTGCATGGGATTTCTCCGGGTGCTCCGGTTTCCTCCCACACTCCAAAGTCGTGCAGCTTTTGTAGGTTGAGGCAAGGACTTTAAGACTTTCTGCCTTACATCACAGTGAGGAGGTGTCTGGTAGACTCACTGTGGTGAGATGTTAAACTGTGTTAAGTGTGTGTTTTGAAGTCACCAGCATACATGGCAGGGGCTGGGACATCTGGCAGAGATGTTGGGACCAACCTGCTTGTAAATGTTGACGATCACTTTGCTTGTGATCCATTCTACCTCAGCATCCTCTGCGCACTGTGCTATGGCTGACCAGTCCATGTCGTTATGAACGATCGTAGCTATGCCATGATGTTTGTCGGCGGTGTGACCAGCAAGGGTATACCCAGGAAGTTTCAGGACGTTCTTGTTTTCGGTGTGAGTCTCCTGCAGTAGAACTATAGTCGCCTTGTTTTTGCTGGCAATCTGTTAGATGACGTTGAGCTTGGTGGTGTTAAGGCCAACATTGAGCTGCCGGAGCGCTAAACCTCGACAGTTGGCGGCATTTAACGGTGCCGCCTGGCTTGGGGAAGCATGCATGGCGATTAGCGGTCTGCAGACGCGGTAAAGACATTTGTTTCGCTTTGTGGGCTTTATGAGCCTGTAAGCTACTCGTGGAGGAGGTCGCGTAGAGGCTGTCTTTGTCTCCCCCCGCCGAGTACTGCGCCCCGGTCTGGAGGATTATGTGCTGGTGGGGTGGAACGGGCAGTCACGGAGGAGCAGCGGTTGAGTTGCTGCCTTACAGCGAATGCAGCGCCGGAGACCCGGGTTCCATCCCGATTATGGGCGCTGTCTGCACAGAGTTTGTACGTTCTCCCCGTGACCTGCGTGGGTTCTCCCCGAGATCTTCAGTTTCCTCCCACATTCCAAAGACGTACAAGTTTGTAGGTTAATTGGCTTGGTAAAGGAAAAAAAATATCCCAAGTGGGTGTGGGATGATGTTAATGTGCGGGGATCGCTGGTCGGCGCGGACCCGGTGGGCCAAAGGGCCTGTTTCCGTGCTGTATCTCTAAACTAAACTAAACTAGACAAGGAGGACTCTATCCCTGCTGCGAATGGGGGGAGGGGGAGCAAGAGCGGAGCTGTGGGGTACCGAGGAGACCCCAACGAGTCCCTCATCTATGATGGGAGAGGGGAACCCCCATTACCTAACGAATGATGACATCTCCAATGAGCTGGTATGGAAAACCTCATCCTAGGCGCAGATGCGGCATAGACGGAGGAATTGGGATTGGGGGATAGAATCTTTGCAGGAAGCAGGGTGGGAAGAAGTGTAGTCTAGATAGTTGTGGGAGCTGTTCCACTCTTCCTTTATAGATGAGGCTCTCACTAGGGTTTCCTCGATATCCTTCAGTTCTGCTCTTACTCCCCCTCCCCCATTCGTAACAAGGACAGAGTCCCCCTTGTCCTCACCTTCCACCCCATCAGCCGTCGCATACAACACATCCTCCAACATTCGCCACCTCCAACGGGATCCCATCACGAGCCACATCTTCCCATCTCCACCCCTTTCCGCCTTCCGCACCGACCGTTCCCTCCATAACTCCCTGGTTAATTTGTCCCTTCCCACCCAAACCACCCCTTCCCCAGGTACTGTCCCCTGCAACCACAGGAGATTCTACACCTGTCCCTTTACCTCGCCCCTCGACCCCGACAGTCTTTCCAGGTGAGGCAGAGGTCCACTTGCCTCGCCTCTAACCTCATCTACTGTATCCGCTGTTCCATGTGTCAACTTCTGTACATCGGCGAGACCAAGCGCAGGCTCGGCGATCGTTTCGCTGAACACATCCGCTCAGTCCGTCTTAACCTACCTGATCTCCTGGTGGCTCAGCACTTCAACTCCCCCTCCCATTCCCACACTGACCTTTCTGTCCTGGGCCTCCTCCACTGTCAGAGTGAGGCCCAGCGCAAATTGGAGGAACAGCACCTCATATTTTGCTTGGGTAGTTTACACCCCAGCAGTATGAACATTGACTTCTCTAACTTCAGATAGCCCTTGCTTTCTCTCTCCATCCCCTTCCCAGTTCTCCCACTAGTCTTACTGTCTCCGACTACATTCTATCTCTGTCCCGCCCCCTCCCCTGACATCAGTGTGAAGAAGGGTCTCGACCTGAAACATCGCCCATTCCTTCTCTCCAGAGATGCTGCCTGTCCCGCTGAGTTACTCCAGCATTGTGTGTCTATCTTTGATGTAATGCTGAGGCTTGTAACATTAGTGGTCAGCCCACGTTTGCAATATTGTGAGCTGTTTAGGGCCCCATATCTGAGGAGAGATGAGGAGCTTCTGACGAAGGGTCTCGACCCGAAAAGTCACCCATTCCTTTTCACTAGAGATCATTATCAACACATAATAATACTTTATTAGCCAAGTATGGTTTGCAACATACGAGGGATTTGATTTGCTATACAGTCATACCAATAAAAAGCAACAGAACACACAAAATACATTTTAACATAAACATCCACCACAGTGACTCCTCCACATTCCCCACTGTGATGGAAGGGGAAATAAAGTTCAATCTCTTCCTTTCTTTGTCCTACTGTGGTCTGGGGCCTCGAGCCCTCCGTTGACGGGATGATTTTACCCCCGTAGCCGGTAGCGGGCCTCCTCGTCGGGCGATCAAGCTCCTGCATCGGGGGGAATCTCAGCTCCCCCGCGCCGGGCGATCTACCCCGGGTCGGGGTAAGTCGAACGTCATGTGGCTTTTGGAGCTTCCCGACGTCGGTCTCAACCCGAGACTGCGAGCTCCTTGATGTTAAAGTCCACAGGCTGCGGTTGAAGTGTCGATCCCAGGCAGGGGATCGATCGCAAGCTCCCATGGTAAGTCCAAATCCCCACGGTGAGGCTCAAAGTCAGTCTCGAGCAAGGCCGCCCGCTCCATGATGTTGGGGCTGGAGATGCTGCCTGATGCGGTGAGTTACTCCATCATTTTGTGTCCATCTGCAGAGGGATGTGCTGGTGTTCGAGAGGGTCCAAAATAGGTTTATTGTAAAACCTAAGACAGTTCGGTAAAATGACTGGGAGAGCATGACAATCCACACACAAACAAAATGGTGATTCAACAAAGTGCAGGTTCCTGAGCTCTTGACACTTTTACTTGTCTTTTAAAACAAAATCAGATTTGATACCCTTAATAGGTTGTGTGACTCTGACTCTGTGACTCACACTTTTGGTGAGACATGGACACATTGGAAGCCTTGCTTGCAGCAGCAATGACAGATACATAGATAGCATACTAAAACAAATTTGTATTGTATTGTATTGTATTCAAATTTATTGTCATTGTCTCAGTTAGAGACAACAAAATGAATTTCCCTTACAGGCAGTATCATAAAAATAAAAATAAATAAATAATAATAAATAATAAAACATATTAAAAATAAAATAGAATTTAAAAAAAAAGCGCAAACACTGAAAGTCCACGACACAACATAACACAGTGGCACCAAGGTGAGGAAGGCACCATAGTCCAGCCAGCCTCCCCTCCGTTCTTCCCAGATGTTCACTCGTGGTCGAGGCCTTCCTAGCACGCGCAGTCGCCGCCCCGGGTGGCCCGATGTTCAGGCCCTCACGCCGGGCTGGTGGAACGCCGACGCCGAACCCCGACGGTGAACATCCTCCTCCTCAGCGGCCCGGACCTCCCGATCAGCCGCCTCCCGCAGCCAGAGTCTGCAGCCCCCGAGTCCGCAGCCCCCGAGTCCGCAGCCCCCGAGTCCGCAGCCCCCGAGTCCGCAGCCCCCGAGTCCGCAGCTCCAGAGTCCGCAGGCCGAGCCGGGCGGAGTCGCAGGACCCCGCGCTGTCCATCAGCGCCGCCCGCGTTGGGAGCTCCGCAAACCGCAGCTCCATGATGTCGGTGCCACAGGTCCAGCACTCCGGGCTCCAGACGGCGACCCCCGGTAAGGCATCGCCAGCCCCGCGATGTTACAGCGCTGTCCCGCCGCTGCTGGAGCTCTGGTCGATCCCGGCAGGGAAGGCCGCGCCAATCCAGTAGGTAGGCCGCTGGGGGGGGGGGGGGGTAGGACGCGACTCGAGTAATAGTCGCAAACTCTCCAGCAAGCGACTGAAGGACGGTATCCCCCGCACCGTGCCCTCTTCCTCCACATAAAAACATTTAAAAAAAACATAAAAAACACACTTCAACATACCAAAAAAAACGAAAAAACAAAAAGATACCCGGCTGAAGGTGGAGGCAGCTGGCACCAGCGCCACCGGAAGTACAACACATTTAACATACATTCCACAAGCTGGAGCGGGTACAGAGAAGATTTACGAGGATGTTGCCAGGACTAGAGGGTGTGAGCTATAGGGAGAGGTTGAGTAGGCTGGGTCTCTATTCCATGGAGCGCAGGAGGATGAGGGGTGATCTTATAGAGGTGCATAAAATCATGAGAGGAATAGATCGGGTAGATGCACAGAGTCTTTTGCCCAGAGTAGGGGAATCGAGGACCAGAGGACATAGGTTCAAGGTGAAGGGGAAAAGATTTACTAGGAATCTGAGGGGTAACTTTTTCACACAAAGGGTGGTGGGTGTATGGAACAAGCTGCCAGAGTCCCAACGTTTAAGAAACAGACAGGCACATGGATAGGACAGGTTTGGAGGGATTTGGATCAAATGCAGGCAGGTGGGACTAGTGTAGCTGGGACATGTTGGCCGGTGTGGGCAAGTTGGGCCGAAGGGCCTGTTTCCACACTGTATCACTCTATGACTCTACAGATTTGACAAGACAATGAAAAGAAAAAGAAACTGCAAAAAAAAGATCGATGTGAAAGATAATCAGATGTCAAGTCGGTATAGTGGTGCAGTGGTAGAGTTGCTGCCTTACAGCGCTTGCAGCACCAGAGACCCGGGTTTGATCCTAACTACAGGTGCTGTCTGTACGGAGTTTGTACATTTTCTCTGTGACCCCGTGGGTTTTCTCTAAGATATTCGGCTTCCTCCCACACTCCAAAGACATAAAGGTATGTAGGTTAATTGGATTAGTGTATGTGTAAATTATAATAATAATAATGGATGGGATTTATATAGCGCCTTTCTAATACTCAAGGTGCTTTACATCGCATTATTGTGGCGTATGTTAAATGATCCCGGTGTGTGGTAGGATAGTGTTTGGTGTGCGGGGATCGCTGGGTCTGGCGCAGGACTTCGGTGGGCCGAAAGGTCTGTTCCGCGCTGTATCTCTAAACTAAACTAAACTAAACTCCTTGTTAGTGCAAGAGGTGGTCTGTAGTGTGTTCCGTTGGTTAGGTAGAATTCGCAAGTTCACCAGTTCACGAAGTTACAGGAGTAGAATTAGGCGATTCGGGCCCATCGAGTCTACTCCGCCATTCAATCATGGCTGATCTCTGCATCCAAAGCCCATTTTCCTGCCTTCTCCCCACAACCCCTGACAACCGTTCTAATCAAGAATTTGTCCATCTCTGCCTTAAAACTATCCACTGACTTGGCCTCCACAGCCCTCTGTGGCAATGAGTTCCACAGATTAACTACCCTCTGACTAAAGAAGTTCCTCCTCACCTCCTTTCTAAAAGAGCGCCCTTTAATTCTGAGGCTATGACCTCTGGTCCTAGACTCTCCCACCAGTGGAAACATCCTCTCCACATCCACTGTCTATGCCTTTCACTATTCTGTAAGTTTCAATGAGGTCCCCTCTCAACCTTATAAACTCCAATGAGGTAGATGGGAGATCAGGACCGTTCACTAGTTGGTGATAGGATGGTTCAGTTCATGATAACAGCTGGAAGGTTACCGGTCATCTTTGGATTTCTTCCCAGCGACCACTAGGCTCTTGAGCACTACACAACACTAATCTATGAATGTAGAAACAAGGAACTGCAGATGCTGGTTTACACAAAGGGACACAAAGTGCTGGAGTAACTCCAGGCAGGTCAAGCAGCATCTGTGGTGAACATGGATAGGTGACGTTTCAGATCGGGACCCTTCTTCTGATTATAACATTGCAGAATAAAACTTTGAGAGAGAGGAGAGAGGCAGGACAAAGCGTCACAGGTAATGGGTGGACAGGAGAGCGGGGGTGGAGGGGGGTTGATAGGCAGAAATTTGGATGGTGAGGCGAGCAATAGGTGTAAGTCCAGGTAGGGTGCAGGGAAGAGGGGGAGGGAAGGCGCAGAGATTTGGGGGAAGAAGGGAGAGGTAGAGGATTTCTTGTGTAGGGAGGAACTGCAGGTGCTGGTTTAAACCAAAGATGGACACAAAAAACTGGAGTAACTCAGCGGTTTTGGGTCGAGACCCTTCTTCAGACCGTCCGAAGACCCGAAATGTCACCCATTCCTTCTCTCCAGAGATGCTGCCTGTCCCGCTGAGTTACTCCAGCTTTTTGTGTCTATCTTCAGAGCTGTACATCTTTGTAACGTCCCAGCTGTTATCGGACAACTGAACGATCCTCTCACCATCCAGAGCAAAGATCCTATAGCGGAGTAAGATAGACCACTCCTGCTAAATGCAATGGGCTGACGTGTAGTACGCAACAGAGCGGAACGTGGGCCTTTTTTTCATCCATTTCCGTAACCGGACCTGACCCGACCCGACTCGCAGTGTAATCAACGTTGCGGGGGAACAGTTTGTGTTAATAAATTATAATTCTGAAAATGAGGAGAAGATTTTTACCAAATAACTTTTAATTTTTACGAGGATGTTTCCGTAACCGGCTTCCGTCTCCGCACTAGTATCTTTGCTCCACTATGGGATCTTTGGTGCGGAGACGGTAGCCGGTTACGGAAATGGGGCCTTAAATGACCCATGAATCTGCCCATGGCCGTACTACGTCTTTTTCGTTGAGTGATCTATCTTGCTCGCTATAGGATCTTTGGTACAGAGTGCAGCCTGTCCTCTTAGATACCTCATTGGAGACCTTTGAACTTTCTTTAATCGAACATTATCGGACTTTATCTTGTACTTAATGCTGTACCTTTTATCCTCATCTGTACATTACTTGATTGTAATATCATATTGTAAATTTACACTATTATTGTATATAACATTGTATATTGATAATATTACTATAAAGTCCTATCTTTGGCTGTATATTTAATATTATAATATTGAATATCCAGTCATAGGTCTTTATAATAATATTGTAATATTACTATAAAGTCCTATCTTTGACCAGCTAAGCATGCAACAAAAAAACTTTTTGTAACAACAAACTAAACTAAACTAAGCTAAACAAAATTAAATTAAAATTAAACTTAAACTTAAATCAAAACTAAATCTAAACAGGTCAGCGATTCCCGCACATTAACACTATTCTACACACACTAGGGACAATTTACATTTATTCCAAGCCAATTAACCAACAAACCGAGAGTGTGGGAGGAAACCGAAGCACCCGGAGAAAACCCACGCAGGTCACGGGGAGAACATGCGAACTCCCTAAAGGCAGCGCCCGTAGTCAGGATCGAACCCGGGTCTCTGGCGCTATAAGGCAGCAACTCTACCGCCTAAATCCATTCCCCACATGTCAGAACAGCACAGCAAACCTGACAGAACGGATGAAAGTTGATGTTAAATCCCATTGGACACAATCCCATGAAATTAGGTTTAATAATGAAGGAGGTTGCTGTGCAGGAAGAACTGCCTATTTAGTTTAGTTTATTGTCACATGTACGAGGTACAGTGAAAAGCTTTTGTTGCGTGCTATCCAGTCAGCGGAAAGACAATACATGATTACAATCGAGCCGTCCACAGTGTACAGATCCAGGATCCAGGGAATAACATTTAGTGCAACATAACATCCAGTAAAATCCGATTAAAGATAGTCCGATGGTTTCCAAACACTTGAAACCTCCCCTCTCAGTTCCTCTCATGATCTACCAAAGTCTATCCAGTTGACGTGGGATGCAGAGGATTTGTTGCGTCATCTACCATCACTGCTGAAGGAGCTTGGAATCCACGGTCAGGCTCTGCGGAAGACCATAAGATCACTCTCAGAGGCGGCTGATAGAAGCAGCCGGTGGATTTGGCTCAAGCGGAAAGACCCATGCTGGGCCCCAAGTACGTCAGGGTGAATCGTTGGGACGGTTTGACACGGGACACGCGCTGAGGGCTGATCATCCTGCAGCGGGCCGCCCTTGTGGAGGGTGTATAGTGTTAAAAGGCCGAAACACCCAGTGATGCAAGGGTACACTACTGATGATGTGTCCTGTGCCCAACTGTCCTGAAGGTTACACAGGCCAAGATATACGTATCCCCCCCCCCGCCGATGTTGAGCGTCTACCACTCTCAACAATCAACGAATGTCGTGAAATGCTCCCCACCTATTGGCACAAGGGACTTCTTAACATCTTGTCCTGTGTATTTGATTCTCATCTCTATAAGATCACCCCTCATCCTCCTGCACTCCAAGGAATAGAGTCCTAGCCTGCTCAACCTCTCCCTATCGCTCAGGTCCACAAGTCCTGGCAACATCCTCGTTAATCTTCTCTGCACTGGAAGGAAATTATCCTGAGCTCTGAGTTTTAGTTTAGTTTTGCTTAGTTTAGTTTAGAGATACAGTGCAGAAACAGGCCCTTCGGCCCACCGTGTCCATGCCGACCAGCGATCGCATGCACGCTAGCACTATCCTATCCTACACACTAGGGACAATTTACAGAAGCCAATTAACCTACAAACCTGCACATCTTTGGAGTGTGGGAGGAAACTGGAGCCCCCGGAGAAAACCCATGGAGAATGTACAAACTCTGTACAGACAGCACCCGTAGTCAGGATGGAACCTGCGTCTGTGGCGCTGTGAGGCAGCAACTCTACCGCTGTGCCACCGTGATCTGTCAGATGAACAAATCCCTGCAGCGAAGCTTTGATCTTCCTCTTCGCCTCCGTGCATTGGTGATGTTCCCGCATAAGCACATCTTTCCATCCTGTGCACGTGTCCAAACCAGCGGGGATGCTTCTATCTGAGGATCAGAGGGATACTGGGCGTATTGGTGAGGGCAAGGGCAGATCCATTGGTGACTTAGTCCGGCCAAGAAACTCCCAGGATGCGGCGAAGACATCGGAAATGAAAATTATTCAATTGTCGTTCTTGATGTAGGCAAGTCGTCCAAGCTTCACTATAGTCCAGAAACGTGGTCAAGACACACGTTTTGTAAACAGTTATAATCTGAAGAAGGGTCTCCACCCGAAACGTCACCCATTCCTTCTCTCTAGAGATGCTGCCTGGCCCGCTGAGTTACTCCAGCTTTCTGTGTCTATCTTCGGTGTATCTGCCGACCCTTCCTGCACATTTTGTAGACAGTGGTCTTGTTTGTGAGATTCCTGTTCGTCCACGCCCGCAGGGGGTTGTTGACTTTCCAAGACGTGAATTGCTTTCCTCACCCAGTGAGAGGCCATCAGTCACTGCAGATCCTTGGTGGGTGGATTCCTTGGTATACACAAAATGCTGGAGTAACTCAGCGGGACAGGCAGCGCCTCTGGAGCAAAGGAATGGGTGACGTTTCGGGTCAAGACCCTCCTGCAGACACAAGTGAGAGGAGTCCAAAGAGAAGTTATTGAGGGTGAGGACAAGTTCCACCAAGGGTGGCACGGTGGCACACCGGTAGAGTTGCTGCCTTACAGCACTTACAGCGCCACAGGCCCAGGTTCGATCCCCACTACGGGTGCTGTCTGTACGGAGTTTGTACGTTCTCCCCGTGACCTGCGTGGGTTTTCTCCGGAATCTTCGGTTTCCTCCCACATTCCAAAGACGTACAGGTTTGTAGGTTAATTGACTTGGTTGAAATGTAAATTGTCCCTAGTGTGTATAAGATAGTGTTAACGTGCGGGGATCGCTGGTTGGCGCGAACTCGATGGGCCGAAGTACCTGTTTCCGCGCTGTATCTCTAAACGAAACTAAAACCAGCTGGAGGAGGGTGTTTGTAGAAGGGGAAATGATTGGGTCTCTGTTCAAGGAAGAACCCTCCTCCCCTTTCAGTATTCAGTATTAACTTTATTGTCATTTCACCGAGTACTTAAGGGCCTGTCCCACCAGCATGCGATTGCATGCGTCTAGCGCAACCAAACGTGGTTGCTTGAGGCGTACAGCCGCGCGGGGCCGGTCCCACTTCGATCGGCGGAGGCGTATGGAATTGTGCGGGGCTGGTCCCGACATCGCGCGGGGCTCCGAAAATCTTGCACTGTCCGAAAATTCCGCGCGGCCCACCAGCATCTTGACGTCATACGCAGTGTATTGATGGTGTACGCCTAGCGCGTGGTGTCGTGTGGTGACATCACCGCCCGGCGTGCCGTTGCGTGATGACATCACCGCCCGGTGCCGTGCGACGTCCAAATTCAGTCGGCCCGCCTCCTGCCCAGCTGTTTGGTGAGTTTGATGTAAAGTATGTCACGCGTGAAATTTGCGCAAACTTTGCGTTTACTTACCGCGTACTTAGCGCGTACTTACCGCGAACTCCGCTTCCGTTTGGTCACGCTAGACGCACGCAATCGCATGCTGGTGGGACAGGCCCTTAACATACACAGAAGAAATGAAAATTTGTTTCTTATCAGTTTTTGTCAGTGCAATTAATAAAAACCAGAATAAATACATACTTTAAAATTATCATATCTAAAATAGACCTAAAATTGAACTAAAAACAGACATTCAAACGGAACAGTGACTTTACCTTGACAGGTGCCTAGCTGTCATAGTATGGGCGAGGTTAGATATGTTGGTGTATGATATATGGGGAGGGGACACAGTCCGTTGACCAGTCTTATTGCCTGTGGGAAGAAGCTGTGGAGCATCCTGCTGGTTTTGCAGCTGATGCTCCTGTACCTCTTCCCAGATGGCAGAATGGAGAAGATGTGGTGTGATGGGTGGTAGGGGTCCTTAATAATGGAGATGGCTCTGCTGATGCTGCGCTTCTGATAGATCTCCAACAGGAAAGGGAGTGGGGCACCAATGATCCTACTGGCTGTCTTCACTCTCCTGTTTAGCTGTCTTTGTTCGTAAGCATTGCAGCTCCCAAACCAGGAAGTGATGCCGTAGGTCAGTATGCTTTCAATGGTGCCCCTGTAGAAGGTTGTTAGGTGAACAGTCTGCCACAAACAGTCTGAAACAAGATCCCGACTCGATACGCCACCTATCCATGTTCTCCAGAGATGCTGCCTGACCCGCTGAGTTACTCCAGCACTCTGTGGCTTTTCTTTGTAAACCGGCATCTGCTGTTCCTTGCTTCAGTATCCAACTAGCTAGCTCTGCCTGGATCCCACTCTCTGAAGACTTTACTGATGTCCACGCAAATAATAGAGGCCAGATGCTGGAGTAGCTCAGTGGGTCAGGCAGCATCTCTGACGAAAAATGATGGGTGATGTTTCGGGTTGGGTCTGAAGAAGAGTCGTGACTCGAAACGTCTTGTTTGGTTGTAAAACTGGTTGTAAAACTGCAACGTTATTAGAAATATCTACATAATTGAAAACTTACTGACCTAACTTCATCTGACACACATGTAGTTCCACACCTGCCTCATATTGAGCAAGTGTCAGCCATTCGGCCCATCGAGCCCCTCACTGCCATTCAATGAAATAATCGAATATAAGATCATCAGGTCATAAGTGATAGGAGTACAATTAGGCCGTTCAGCCCATCAAGTCTACTCCGTCATTCAATCAAGGCTGATCTATCTTTCCCTCCCAACCCCATCCTCCTGCCTTCTCCCCATAACCCCTGACACCCGTACTAATGCCATTTTATTTTATAGTTTTTAGTGAGTCCTGTTTTTCGTTTCTAGGGGATATGGACTTTTTAATGTGGGGGGTAGGTCTCAACTTTATTTCTAGGTCCCTACCTGGTCGGTGAGGCAGCTTCTTCTCCGGGCTGCCCGTCGATCCGTCCTCGTGGCCTACCTGCGGGCTTGGAGCGCCGTTTCCTGGCGGGAACCGCCCAGCACCTCGGCCTCGGCGGCGGCACAGCATTGGAGCGCTGGAGCGGAGCGGAGTGGAGCGGGCGATCCCTTGCCTGGGTCGCCGCGCTGGAGCGACGCGCTGGAGCTCTGGCGAGCTGGACCGCCGAGAGCAACAACTCCGGGCTGCGGGTTTGCGGAGCGGAGAGGCGGCGCCGACTTCAACAACGGGAGCCTGGGAGCTCCAAACCGGCGCGGCCTTGTCGGCTTCGGCAGCCGCGGGCTCCAACCAAGAAGCGGCCGTTTCAAGTGGCCCAGCTGCCGAAAGGACTCTCCTGACGCCGGGGCAAGACCACCCGGTGAGAACGGCCAGGGACATCGGGCCTCCGTAGAGGCAATTGCGGTGGCCTCAATAGGCCTGACTTTGGGGTGAACATGGGGTGGGGACTGGACATTGTGCCTTCCTCCACAGTGCTATCCACTGTGGGGGGATGATTTTTTTGTCTATTTGTAGTCTTGTAGGTCTGTGTCCAAGATGGCTGCCGTGAAGAGAGAGTGGACGCTGGCACGATTTGGTTGCCGCTGCTCTCTCTTCACACTGTGTTTTTGATTTTCTGTTTTTGGATTGAATCCTGTTTTTAATTTGTGTCTCTGTGATGTCCTTATTGTTATATTCCGATTATATGTTATTCCGATATACTATGTAAGGTGTCCTTGAGATGTTTGAAAGGCGCCCATTAAATAAAATTTATTATTATTATTATTAATGAAAAATGAATGAATGAATGAATAAATAAGTTTATTGGCCAATTATTCACATACAAGGAATTTGCCTTGCTGCTCCGCCTGCAAGTGACAACATAACATACAGTGACCTTTAGGAATGACACATAAAACATTAAACAATAAATCAGGAATCTATTTATCTTTGCCTTAAAGATATCCCCACAAGGATTCACCGGTGTTTGAATCTTGATCGAAACACAAAAGTGCTGGAGGAACTCACCAGGTCAGGCAGCATCCATGGACACACACACACACTAACATACACACTCACTAACCGACATACACATGCGCACACGCTCACACACACACGCACTCACACATGCTCTCACACACACAGGCAAACACTCGCACACATGCAAGTGGGCACACACACTAACACACACACACACTAACATTCATGCACTAACATATACACACCCACCCACACATACACACACACACTCACACACACTTGCCCACATATGCACACACACACACGTGTACACCCGCGCACACACATATGCTCCGCACAAGCACACACTCTTCACACACACACGCACACAAACACGCATGCACACACAAACACACACACGCACAAACATACACACTCACACACCGCACACACACGCCCACACACACGCCCACACACAACACACACACACACACACACACGCCCACACACCACACACCACACACCACACACCACACACCACACCCCACACACACACACACACACACACACACCACACACACACAACACACAACCACGACACACACAACAACACAACACACCTCTACACAACACACAACAACACAACACACCTCTACACAACACACACACACACAACACACAACACACACAAAAACACACACACACACAACACAAACAACAACAACACGCACACACACACACACACACACCACAAAACAAAGCAAAAAAAAAAAAAAAGCAAACAAACACACAACACAACACACAAGACCACCCACACACCACAACATACACCAAACACCATCACACCACACAACAAACCACAAAGCACACAGCGCCCACACACACAAACACACACACCACACCACAGAAAACCAAAACACACAGCACAAACACGACGCTCACACACATACACACAACACAACACCACAACACCACCACA
>NC_045960.1:5195365-5317865 GCF_010909765.2 Amblyraja radiata
AAACATCAAAGGGACAAATTCCCGATGGCAATTCGTTGACCGACTGGGCCGTGGCTGGGTGAATGATGAGTTGTCCCGGGTGCTGGACTGTACACAAAGCCCAGCCGGCGGGCCAGCTGAGGAGTTTTGGCCCGGGCCGCGCAAAGTCCGGCGCCCCATCCAACTCATGAACCGATGATCGGCCATGAGAAGGAGGGGAGGTGGTGTCGGCGGTAAGCGAAGGTTCGAAGGTCGGACAGCTGGCCGGGCTGCCGACCGATGGGGCCACGGGCGAGGCGCTGCTGCTGCTGCTGCTGCTGCACTCCATGGGCTGCACTACGTCGGGACGGGTGAGGCGGGGCCGGACGCGGCGCTCCGACCCGACAGTCCCCTCGACCCGAGTAGTAGCGGTCAAATACGGGACAGGGGCGGTCCCGTACGGGACAAACCAATTTAGCCCAATATACGGGATGTCCCGGCTAATATGGGACAGTTGGCAACCTTAGTCGGCATGGACAAGTTGGGCCAAAGAGCCTGTATCCACGCTGTGTGGCCCTAGGTACAGAACCGGCTACTGTCAGATCAGATTCAGATTCAGATTCAAACTTTATTGTCATTGTGCAGTGTACAGTACAGAGACAACAAAATGCAGTTAGCATCTCCCTAGAAGAGCGAACATAGAATATGAGCAATAAATATATATACGTGCATACAGTCATCTTAGTGCAATTTTTTCCTGGCAATCACCGAGGTGCAGAGTTAAGTGTAACAGCCGCAGGGAAGAAACTGTTCCTGGACCTGCTGGTCCGGCAACGGAGAGACCTGTAGCACCTCCCGGATGGTAGGAGGGTAAACAGTCCATGGTTGGGGTGAGAGCAGTCCTTGGCGATGCTGAGCGCCCTTCGCAGACAACGCTTGCTTTGGACAGACTCAATGGAGGGGAGTGAGGAACCGGTGATGCGTTGGGCAATTTTTACCGCCCTCTGCAGTGCTTTCCTGTCGGAGACAGAGCAGTTGCCATACCATACTGTGATGCAGTTGGTAAGGATGCTCTCGATGGTGCAGCGGTACATGTTCACCAGAATCTGAGGAGACAGATGAACCTTCTTCAGTCTCCTCAGGAAGAAGAGACGCTGGTGAGCCTTCTTGACCAGAGTTGAGGTATTGTGGGTCCAAGAGAGGTCATCGGAGATGTTGACCCCCAGGAACCTGAAGCTGGAAACACATTCCATCTCCGTCCCGTTGATGTGGATGGGGGTGTGCGTGCCGCCCCTAGACCTTCTGAAGTCCACAATGAGCTCCTTGATCTTCTTGGAGTTAAGGGCCAGGTTGTTGTCAGCGCACCATGCTGCTAGGAGCTGGACCTCCTCCCTATAGGCCGACTCATCGTTGTTGCTGATTAGGCCAACTGTCCTGAAACCATTAGGTTCTTAAACTGACCCACACGACCCATGTTGACTACGGAACACAAAGCACCAACTCTTGTACTACCATAGACTAATTCTCTCTATGTGATTGGCAATAATATCTTGTTTTTGCAATCTTTTTCTATTCACTGTCTTGTACAATGTATGTGACGAGTAGGGGGCACTGCACTGGCAGCAGCCTGTCGGCAGCGTGTCCGTCTTTTTTCAACTTTTTAAATTTTTTTAGTATGTTTAAAAGTCTGTTTTTAATGTTTCTTTGTGTGTTATGTGTGGGCGGTGGTGTGGGGGGGGGTGAGGGGGAAACCGTTTTGGCCGCCTCTTCCATGGAGAGGCGACTTTTTCAGGTCGCCTCCCCCGTGGCCTAACTGCTAGGATCGGCGTGGACTTTCCCGGAGACGCGCCCGGAGCTTCAGCGGCGGGCGCAGCGTGGACTCTCGGCGCAGAGCGGGTGAGACCTCGCTGGAGGGGAGCGCTCCGTTACGCTGGCCCGCGGCAGCCGGCAGCCTGAAGTCGCGGTCTGCAGAACTCCAGCTGGTGCGGCGTCTACAGCCCGGGATCTCACGTTGGGGACCCGGGTGGAAGAAGCTTCCACCGCCGGCCCGCGGCCGTCTTCTACCGCGGGCGCGGTATGGACTTACAATCTCCCCTGGAGGGGAGCTTCGACCGCCGGCCCTGCAGACTGCGGTGCTTCCGGCTGCGGCACGGCAGGTACTTTAAAACTTTGACTGCCGGCCTGCGCCCTACACCAGCCTGAAGCCTCTGGTTGGGAAGAGCCGATCCTGGACTCACCTTGACTTTGACTTTGTCCCTTACCATCTGGACGCCCGCAGCAACGGCTGTGGAGGGTGGTGGTCCCGACCACGGGGGGAAATGGAGGAGGACTGGCCAAGCTCTGTGCCTTCCACCACAGTGATGAATGCTGTGGTGGATGTTTGTGTAAAATTTCTATTGTGGTTGTGTTCTTTATTACTGTATCGCTGCTGGCAACCCAAATACCACCGACCTTGGTTGTGTGGCAATTAAATTATATCAAATTATATCAATGAATGAAGGAATAAGTTTATTGGCCAAGTATTCACATACAAGGAATTTGCCTTGGTGCTCCACCCGCAAGTGACAACATGACATACAGTGACAGATAGGAATGACGCATGAAACATTAAACATTAATGATAAAACATTACTGATTAAACATGTGGATTAAATAAAACACCAGAACAAAAGGAGGCTACAGGTTGTTGGTTATTGAGTAGAGCTACCCAGGCCGTTGTATACAAAGGCAGAGAAGTGAAAAGATTTGTCAACATAAGGGAAGAAATGCATCAAGCAAGGAGACTGATTGTAGGAAGCTTTTCTCTGCAAAATGATGACTTTAAACCCTTTACAAGGCATGATAGCCAACAAAATGTGGGTAGTGAATGAATGTGTCGTTTAGTTTAGTTTAGAGATACAGCGTTGAAATGGGCCTTTGACACACCAAGTCGATACAGTAAAACACTCCTGACCCTCGAATGCTCTCTGGTATTTGCGTTACCAGTTCAGTAATCCCCCGAGCTGCCTTCGATCATTGAACCAGTGATATAAGACTTCATTTTTAACTCCACTCACGGACTGGGGATTTACCAAATCCGCTGCCTTGTGCTGCGTCTATTCAGAGCCGTCAGTTAGAAGCTGGCAATCGTGACGGGCACATGAAAGATGAGCAGAAGAAAATGACATGTCACTTTGAACATTCTCACTGCCCTATAGACTCCCCATTTACAACTGGCCACCGATCTGACTCGATCCACTGCTCCAGACTGAAGATAGACACAAAGTGCTGGAGTAACTCAGCGGGTCAGGCATCTGTGGAGAGAAGGAATGGGTGACGTTTCCGGTCGAGACTGCTGCCTGGCCCGCTGAGTTACTCCAGCTTTTTGCGTCTACCTTCAGTTTAAACCAGCATTCGTTCCTACAGTGTTCCAGCCTTATTCCTGGATAGTGAAACTGCTATACAAGGTGAGTTTTGTCAACTAGGACGAGAGAGTGTCTAGGTTTGTTCTAGTTTGTGGGGGGATGATTGTTTTTGTCTAATTGTAGTCCTGTAGGTCTGTGTCCAAGATGGCTGCCGTGAAGAGAGAGTGGACGCTGGCGCGCTTTGGTTGCCGCTGCTCTCTCTTCACACTGTGTTTATGATTTTCTGTTTTTGGATTGAATTCTGTTTTTAATTTGTGTCTCTGTGATGTCTTTAATTACTTGTTTTATTCCGATTATATGTTTTATTCCGATACTATGTAAGGTGTCCTTGAGATGTATGAAAGGCGCCCATTAAATAAAATTTATTATTATTATTATTAGTTTAGTTTAGTTTGGGGATACAGAATGGAAACAGGCCCATCGGCCCACCGAGTCCGCGCCGACCAGCGATCCCTGCACATTAACACTAGAGACCATTTACAATTTTACCAATCTAATTAACCTACAAACCTGTACATCTTTGGAGTGTGGGAGGAAACCGGAGCACCCGGAGAAAACCCACGCAGGTCATGGGGAGAACGTACAAACGCCGTACAGACAGCACCCATAGTCAGGATCGAACCAGGGTCTCTGGTGCTGTGAGGCAGCAATTTCACCAGCTGCTCCACTGTGCTGCTTGTAACTAGGCCTCGCTCTGTCCACCATTCTCCCTTCCCTCTTGCACTATCCCTAACCCCAGCCCATTCCACCATCCTTGGCATCTGTCTCTGGAATAATATCTGCTCGTTTGAGAAAGACACAAGAATTGTCAGCTATCCTTTATAAATTGAAAATAATCTTTTCACAGTCGGATTAGTAACGGGATGATGAAAGTCAAAGGGAATCCTGCAAACCGTGTTTAGGCCGTAGGTATAAAATAGTAAGATTAAACGAGAACTTACCAGTTTGAAGTTTGATCTTATTTTGTGAGGAGTAACGTTGAGGGATTACGTCAAGACCCCGCCAGTACGCATGCGTGTCAATCTTCAAAGCAGCGGTGTGAAATCACAGACAACAGTAAATGAACTGAACATAGTAAGATTAGAGAAATAGGATACCAGTTGAACTTTATGATCGAGGGTGGGCGTGGAGGGCACGTAATCCCTCAACGTTACTCCTCATAAAATAAAGATCAAACTTCAAACTGGTAAGTTCTCGTTTAATCTTATTATTTTACTTCGGAGTCACGTGAGTGACTACATGAAGATTTTAAAGCTCTGTGATTTCATGCCGTGGAAACGAGTCCAGGCATCATACACTGCATCAGTAGGCCAATGATGAGTGAACATTAAGAATGCATTCAGACATGACATAGATATAGACATGTTGATGCTATTAATGAACAATAGTGGCAATAGTAACCTCCCTCAACCTGGAGGAAGTATGAACCATACCTAACATAGAGTTGGCAAATACCCCTGATCTGGCAATAGGTTTATTCTGAATATTTGGACAGATCAATAGTTTGACCATCCTGCAACCGCTAGGATGGGGTCCATCCCTGCTGCTGAGGTATAGCGGTCCTGGTGGAGTGAGACTCAATGTCAATGTACACTCCTGTATATGCCAGACCCATATAACCATCTGGTGAAGGTTCGTAGTGATTCCTTCTAACGAGGTTTTATGTAACTAACAATATAGCTTGACATACTAGTGTAGATGCGTGATCACACGCAACCCAAGGTCCATGGGATATGCAACATCTAGTTCGGTCTTGTGTCCCTGTCTAATCTGCTTGACTAATCATAAACAAAACATGTTATTATAGCCCGCAGATATGGTCATCCTATCCATTGTAGCAATGACTGGACCCGTTGCGCTGTAGTCAGCACCATGGCATAATCACTAGTACGTGAGTATGACCATGGACAGGGATGTTGCTGGTGCCCATTGATGAAGTGACGTAGTACAATGTTAACAACCCATATCTCTGCGTCCCTATGCCTGGGAGGTTTTAAGTTGACGACACCTTCATATTCTAGATGTCAGAGGGTGAGACCGGACAGAGTGGTTTATGTTCTCCGCATTCAAGTGATGAGGAGGTACTTCAGGCACAGTAATGGAATATTAACTTAATGCTATAATCCCATAAAACTGAATTTCAATGTGTCAGTCATCCGTGCCGTGTTAAACGTAAGGAAGCATAAACAATGCTTCCCATCTCCTATGCAGATTGCTGCTATTTGGTGCTATCCCTGCAATCTGTAGTGAGCACTCCTAATGCTTATGGTTTGACAACCCGAGCTGCAGGAACGATCTCTCAGAGTCTGTAAGTCTATGAATTGATTATATTATGCAGAGGATGGTTTCAACATCACAACTGAGCCAGCATCTTTTTTATCCGGAAATAACCATGTAAGGTTTATGCTCATTCTTCGCCTCAGCAGGAGCCATATGTATATAACCCAGGCAGGCACTATGAAAATCCGAAAGCGGGAATCTTGCTGAATTTTGCAAGACCCGTCTATTGAGGCCAAATGGAGGAAGACATAAAGAACATTCCTCCCTAGTGTAGCGAGAATGCTCCCTTCGCCACTAATATGCCTCGTTCAGTTGATTGAGCCTGGATGCAAGCATCTCAATAGTTAGTGTTCCATCGATCCGCAATGTCATTAAATACTTTGTGATCACACATTCATTCTGTGTTGTCATTGATTTTGCATAATAATACACCAGTGCTAAATGCGGTTTGGTAAAACTATCACTGGATACTTTGATTTGATTGTACCTTTGTGATTAACATATACTCCCACCAAAGTGTATCACCTTGGACTTGTGCATGCTGTATATGCATATCCACACACCCTATAATGCACAGAATGCACCTGGTGTCCATTGGCAGTTGATACCATGACTGAACACTTGATAACTCATGTTAATCCCATCTGCCTCCGTAACTAGAGATGGTATTAGTAAATTACCCATCTTTGGGCAATAGCATCAGTTTGGAAACGACTGAAGATTTACGGATAAGAGGTTTTAGTGGAGCAAAGCTGTCCATCATTGTGACTTTGATAGTTTCAGCTAAAAATAGCAGAGGTCTAATTTTTTGTCTTAGAGCTGATCCCAGACAAATAAATGGATGATTGTATCCCAATAATCAATAGTTTCAGTTGGTATCAACTTAATTTAAATTTAACTGGATGGGTGAGAACCAATTTCTCAAATATAGCTATGTGGCTGATAAGGCTAATTTAGTAAAATACAGTATGTTCAATATCATCCAGATTGGCCATGCCACTTATTTGTTAGCTTTGTGCAGTCAAAGCACTGATTGTAGTGATTTGGTAAATAATCTGGAAACTGGAGTTAGCCCATTGTAACGCTACTGAGTGAATCGTTGCCTCATCCAGTTAAATTTCAAATATCTTCAACCCTGTGAGCGGAAATGATCACATGGAAGTTATTCAGAAAAGTATATACTGCACATGCAGGTTGAGGCTGTTGACAATGATCAGTCCACATCCCATTCTTGTGAGCCTGCCTTGAAAGGCAACTCCAACCATACCTGTGTGCAGTATAAACTAATCTTATGTTAAATATTCAAACCATACTTACCAACTTGTATCCGTGACAGGAGACATCATCGATGTGGTTCCATACCTTTATCCGAATGGGAGGACTTATGCAACCCGACCCAGGAGCTGCCTCAAACATATGTGCATGATTTGGCACCTGCTCCTGGGAGGTAGAGGAGCTTGAGTACGGGGTTGGTGCATCTTCCAAGAAGGCCGTTCTGGGCTGTGGCCTAAAAAGACCTTTGTTCTGGTTGTACAGCCTTCAAGCTTTCACCAGCTTTAGTTCATCGTGGTTTGCTGGTGGGTGCGTAGGGGTGCTGCCGTCGAAGATGTGAGGTCTTGCGTGATGATGTGGCCTTCCTGAACCCGACGGCCACTTGTCGAGCTCCTGCTGCTGGTAGTGTTGTTCCTGCACCCCCTGCACACTTGTGGTATCTTCAGCCAAACCCCTGTCTTCAGAGTCAGCGCAGAAGTGACTCCTAATGCTCCCCTCTGTTGAAGGAGATGCATTATGCAGCCCTCAATAAGGTGCTGCCATGGGCGTCCTAGGACCCCATGGTGACTAGACTCCATATACATGTCACATTGGAGCTTCTGCTCCATCAACCGCTCCATGCGGGATATACGATCACAGTTGCTCCCGCTGGCGGTGATTCTTCACAGCCCGACTCGTCCGAGTCTTCGGCCTGTCCGACTTCTGCTTGACCTTCCCGCCAGTCTGTGGTGTCGATTCCGACTGTGCAGGTGCCAGGTCGGAGACTGCTGATCAATAGCGATCCAGGTGCAGTCTACCGCTGCTGACTGCCCGCAATTCCGCGGTCCTCCGCAGTCAGTCTGGATGCGGTCCATTCCTGTAACATATTCTCACAAAATAGCACAAAACGACCTTCGAGTAAGGAATTTACCTGCATGTCCTTTTTAAACCTTCTGCTGCGGGGCAACGCTCCTCCCGAGCCTGGTCTCCTGGTCGTAGTTTGTTACAGCTGGGGTTCCCTCTGTGGTCCTTGTAGAAAGGCTTCCATTGCGGGTTATTTCTCCCCCAAGCTTATAGCAGGGCTTCTCCGTGATGTTCTCCAGTCAGGGCTGCCCCCCCCCCCCCCTCCCCCCCCCCCCTCCCCTCCCCATCGATCTGGGTATCCCCACAGTAACTGCAGCCGGGATATCCCTGCGGTCCCTATAAAAGGGATAGCCGCGATTTACAAAGTCGGGGGGGGGGGGTATCCTGCTTCGGGGGGGGGGGGGTATATGAAGCGAATCCACCGCCGCCCGCTCCCCGTGTTCCGCGGTCTCCGGAGCGGTTGTCCAGGTGCCCCCGGCACCAATATGAAGCCGCTGGTTTTACTGCCAGCGGGCTCGAAGGCGAATCCACCGCCATCCGCTCCCCGTATTCCACGGTCTCCCGAGCGGGTTCTCCACCAATATGAAGCTGCTGGTTCTACCGCCAGCGGCTCAAAGGTGAATTCACCGTCGCTCGCTACCCGCATTCCGAGCGCCTAGGTCCGTGGGTGGGATTCCCTGTGACCGAGGTTCCCTGAAGTTCGTGACTGGGGTCTCCTCTCCGTCCCGACCTCGCCCCGGACTTTTAGCAGGACCTCTAAGTAGAGGTTCCTGCAAGAAGATTTAAGCCTGAAAAGTTAAAAAAAACTTACCTCAGGTCTGTTGCTGGCAGAAGAATCACGTCCATCCTGCCAGTCATCACGCAATGCGATAGACGATATGACATGCATGCGTACTGGCGGGGTCTTCACGTAGTCACTCACGTGACCCGGAAGTAAAATATAGCATGATTAACCCATTAAAAAATAAACAAAGTGTTGGAGTAATTGAGCGGGTCAGGCAACATCGCTGGAGAACATGGATAGATGGAGTTTCGGGTCAGGACCCAGACTGATTACGGAGAGTCGGATTGTCAAGGAGGACTCTCTCTAACTTCTACAGGTGCACAGTAGAGAGCATGCTGACCAGTTGCATCGTGGCTTGGTTCGGCAACTTGAGTGCCCAGGAGCAGAAAAGACTACAAAAAGTAGTAAACACTGCCCAGTCCATCATCGGCTCTGACCTCCCTACCATCGAGGGGATCTATCACAGTCGCTGCCTCAAAAAGGCTGGCAGCATCATCAAGGACCCACACTAACCTGGCCACATACTCATCTCCCTGCTACCTTCAGGTAGAAGGTACATGAGCCTGAAGGCCGCAACGTCCAGGTTCAGAAACAGTTTCTTCCCCACAGCCATCAGACTATTAAACACAACTTCAAAGAAACTCTGAACTGTAACAGCCTATTGCACTTTATCTGTTTATTTATGTGTGTATATATATATTCTATGGTATATGGACACACTGAACTGTTCTGTATTTATGACATTGTGTCGGGAGGAGTTGATGAGAAAGTGGGACACTGTAGAATGGGTGATCGCTGGTCGGGGTAGACTCAGGTGGGCCAAAGGGCCTGCCTCCATGCTGTATCTTTCATCAATCGATCAATCGATCAACCAATCAATCAATCAATCAATCACAAGCAGGGGAGGGTGAAATAGTGAGATGGAACTAAACCTCTCAGATTTTAATTCAACTTTTGCCCAGGTGCATGCGGTAAAGGATTTTTTGGGTAAATTTCGAGACAAGTTTCCAGAATACAAAAACTTGTGACAGGGAGAAAGATCAAGTCACAGAGTCTCGTCGACCTGAATGGGAAGCACAGTTGGAGGAAGATGTGGGTCTTGGGACATAGTTGGGGCAGCAGTAAAGTCACAGAGTCTCATCGACCTGAATGGGAGGCACAGTCGGAGGAGGATGCGGGTCTTGGGACATAGTTGGGGCAGCCGCGGTAAAGTTGCTGCCTCACAGCCCCGGAGACCCCGACTCCATCCTGACTATGGGTGCTGTCTTTATGGAGTTTGCACGTCCTTTCTCAGACTGTGTGGGTTGTCTCCGGGTGCTCTGGTTTCCACCCACACTCCAGAGACATGCAGGTTTGTAGGTTAATTGGCTTGATAACATTGTACAAATTGTAGTTAGTGTTAATAGAGTCAGTGAGTCATAGAGTGATACAGTGTGGAAACAGGCCCTTCAGCCCAACTCGCCCATACTGGCCAACAATGTCCCAGCTACACTAGTCCCACTTGTCTGCGTTTGGTCCATATCCCTCCAAACCTGTCCTATCCATGTACCCGTCTAACTGCTTCTGAAACGATGGGATAGTCCCAACCTCAACTACCTCCTCTGGCAGCTTGTTCCATACACCCACCACCCTTTGTGTGAAAAAGTGACCCCTCAGATTCCTATTAAATCTTTTCCCCTTCACCTTGAACCTATGTCCTCTGGTCCTCAATTTGCCGACTCTGGGCAAGGGACTCTATGCATCTATAACATATAACATATAACAATTACAGCACGGAAACAGGCCATCTCGGCCCTACAAGTCCGCGCCGAACAATTTTTTTTCCCTTAGTCCCACCTGCCTGCACTCATACCATAACCCTCCATTCCCTTCTCATCCATATGCCTATCCAATTTATTCTTAAATGATACCAACGAACCTGCCGCCACCACTTCCACTGGAAGCTCATTGCACACCGCTACCACTCTCTGAGTAAAGAAGTTCCCCCTCATGTTACCCCTAAACTTCTGTCCCTTAATTCTGAAGTCATGTCCTCTGGTTTGAATCTTCCCTATTCTCAAAGGGAAAAGCTTGATCACATCAACTCTGTCTATCCCTCTCATCATTTTAAAGACCTCTATCAAGTCCCCCCTTAACCTTCTGCGCTCCAGAGAATAAAGACCTAACTTATTCAACCTATCTCTGTAACTTAGTTGTTGAAACCCAGGCAACATTCTAGTAAATCTCCTCTGTACTCTCTCTATTTTGTTGACATCCTTCCTATAATTGGGCGACCAAATAGATCTACCCGATCTATTCCTCTCAAGATTTTGTACACCTCTATAAGATCTCCCCTCATCCGCCTGCGCTCCATGTAATAGAGACCCAGCCTACTCAACCTCTCCCTATAGTCCTGGCAACATCCTCGTAAATCCTTTCTGAACCCTTTCCAGCTTGACACCATCTTTCCTATAACATGGTGCCCAGAACTGAACACAATATTCTAAATGTGGTGATCGCTGGTCGGCGCGGACTCGGTGGGCTGAAGGGCCTGTTTCCACGCCGTATCTCAAATGTCTAATGTCTAAGATCTGCAGAATTGGATTAAAATTAAATCAAAAGCTAAATCATTACTTCCACATTCCTCTTTGAATACCTGAGAAAGGGTCTGACTCTCAGTCTGAAGAAGGGTCTCGACCCGAAACATCACCCATTCCTTCTCTCCAGAGATGCTGCCTGTCCGGCTGAGTTACTCCAGCATTTTGTGTCTACCTTTGGTTTAAACCAGCATCTGCAGTTCCCTCATGCACGTGGCTATATTACACAGCAACTCTCAATTGAGCAATGGGAACATTTCCTGAGCAAACTCCCTCTACTGGAAGCTCGTGACATTGCGTGAATACTAAATGTAGCAACATCAAAGCTTGCTCCATTGTCCATTACGTCTGAACCACTGGCCCATTGCCATACATAAATTACATTTTAATGCCACATTTGAGAGCCACTTGGATAGGAACATGTTTAGAGATACAGCGTGAAAACAGGCCCTTCAGTCCACCGAGTCTGCGCCGACCAGCGATCACCCACACACTAGCACTAGTTCTCTAGTAGATTGCCCCAAGTGTGTAAAGAGTGTGTACAGAAATATTGTGGATGCAACGACTGAAGCAAGAATATAGTGGAAACTTCGGACAAATACAGAAAAGTAAAGGGACACATAGAGTGAAACAGTGTGGAAACAGGCCCTTCGGCCCAACTTGCCCACACCGGCCAACAATGTTCCAGCTACACTAGCCCCATCTGCTTGTGTTTGGTACATATCCCTCCAAACCTGTCCTACCCATGTACCTGTCCAATTTTTTCTCAAATGTTGGGATAGTCCCTGCCACCACTGGCAGCTTGTTCCATACACCCATCAGTTACCCCTCAGATTCCTATTAAATCTTTTCCCCATCACTATGAACCTATGTCCTCTGGTCCTCGACTCACCTACTCTGGGCAAGAGACTCTGTGTATCTCTTGAGGCCGTAAAGAAGGCTCACAGGATATTTGTCTTCAATAACCAGGGCTAATTTCAGAGCAGGGGAGTTATGATAAAAACATTTCTTAGGCCACTTCCAGAATGTTGTGTGGCCTCCACACTTTAGGAAGGGAAAGATTGCAGTGGAGAGAGTGCAGAAGAGACTCACCTGGATGTTGAAACAAGGAACTGCAGATGCTGGTTCACAAAAGATGACACAAAGTGCTGGAGTAACTCAGCAGGTCAGGGGGCATCTCTGGAGATCATGGATAGATGATGTTTAGTTAGATGAATACTTAAGGGCCTGTCCCACTAAGGCGACTTTTCAGCGACTGTCTTCGACCTACAAGCTCGAGGGCACTCGCCTGAAAAACCTTGAGCTGGATCGACCGTCAGCGATGAAACCGCGAACCGGATCGACCATCAGCACACACACACATGCGCACACACACACACGCACACACACACACACACACACACACACACATACACACACACACACACACACACACACACACACACACACACATACACACACACACACACACACACACACACACACACACACACACACACACACACACACACACACACACACACACACACACACACACACATCGCAAAGGCGGGGGCCAGGGAAAGCGGGGGAGCTCTGTCTGAAATTCACACCCGTGATGAACAGGAAGGTAAAAGACGGCTGCACAGTGTACAGTAAGTCCTTTAGATAGTGGGGAGAGGGGAAGGGGAGAGAGGGGGAGAGAGGGGGAGAGGGGGAGAGAAGGAGAGAGAAGGGGAGAGAAGGGGAGAGAGGGGGGGAGAAGGGGGGAGAAGGGGACAGAAGGGGGGAGATGGGGAAAGAAAAGGAGAGAAGGGGAGAGAAGGGGAGAGAGGGGGAGAGAAGAGGAGAGAAGGGGAGAGAAGTGGAAAGAAGGGGAAAGAAGGGGAGAGAAGGGGGGTGAGAAGGGGAGAGAAGGGGAGAGAGGGGGGGAGAAGGGGGGAGAGGGGGGGAGAAGGGGAAAGAAGGGGAGAGAAGGGGGGTGAGAAGGGGGGGAGAAGGAGTGGAGACACTTTTAAGAAGCCAAACAATGTTTAATAAAGTTTAGCGGGCATTTAACATCACCGGTGGGTTTACTTACATTTTTTTTTCAACAAGCTTTACCTTCGACTACCTTCGATTACTTACGACTAACATGCCAACCTACTACGACCTACTTCGACTAAACCCACGAGTAAAAAAATGTTGATTTTTTTCCATGGCGACCTTGTTTTACTCGCGGGCATTTTCAGCATGTTGAAAAATACGCCGCGGCCTAGCGGGGACTACTCTCGAACATGAAGGAGAGTTACAAAGACCTCCTACGACTTCGTGTCGGCCATGCTGCGAGTATGAATCGAGGGCAAACTCTTCTGAACTCACGGATTAAGTCGCCGCAGTGGGACAGGCCCATTCCTCTACTAAATCTCCTGCCTAGTTTTGTTTAATTTAGTTCAGTTTAGTTTAGTTTAGTTTAGAGATACAGTGTGGAAACAGGCCCTTCAGCCCACCGAGTCCGCACTGACCAACAACCGCAGAAGCAAATTGACTTACAAACCTGTACGTCTTTGGAGTGTGGGAGGAAACCAGAGCACCCGGAGAAAACCCACGCAGTCACGGGGAGAACGTGCAAACTTCGTACAAACAGCACCCGTGGTAATGATGGAGCTCGGGTCACTGGCCCAGTAAGGCAGCAACTCTACCGCTGCACCACCGTGCCACTGGATGAGTTCAATTCAAACAGAAAAACTTTTCACTGTACCTCGGTACATGTGGCAATAATATACTCCTGTTTTTATGCACAATTTAACTGATTTACAGTAATTACTTGGACTCAAATTGCCCCGATTGCCAGGGCGGGAATCGAACACAGGTTTGTGAATCAAGTCCCAAATCACGAGTCCTACCGGGTCTATTCTTGTCATGATCTTGTACACCTCTATAAGATCACCCCTCATCCTCCTGCGCTCCATGGAGTAGAGTCCCAGCCTACTCAACCCCTCCCTATAGCTCACACCCACTAGTCCTGGCAACATCCTCATAAATGATGCTGGAATCTTGAGTGGAATACAAATTGTGTGTTAGTGCATAGGATAGAAATAGTGCTCTGGTGATTGATGCCCACGGACTCGAATCAGCTTACCTCCAACATTCTACAGGCATCCTCTTCAATGTCCCATCCACGTACCTTCAGTCTGCTCCCATTTTGCTACACATTCTCTGGGATTGCTATGCTTCCCCAAATATATTAATTCACACTTCTCTGGATTCAATTCCATTTCCCACCTTTATGCCCAACTCGGAAGACCATCAACATCATTTGAGGAAGTTTAGCTTAGTTTACATATGCAGCATGGAAACAGGCCCTTCGGCCCATTGAGTCCACGCCGACCAGCGATCACCCCGCACACTAGGGCGAGCACACACACACACACACACACACACACACACACACACACACACACACACACACACACACACACACACACACACACACACACACACGCACACACACACACACACACACACACACACACACACACACACACACACACACACACACACACACACACACACACACACACACACACACTCACACACACACACACACACACACTCACACACACACGCACACACACACACACACACACACACACACACACACACACACACACACACACACACACACACACACACACACACACACACACACACACACACACTCACACACACACACACACACACACACACACACACACACACACACACACACACACACACACACACACTCACACACACACACACACACACTCACCAGGGACAATTCACAGAAGCCAATTAACCCACAAACGTCCACGTCTCTGGAATGTGGGAGGAAACCGAGCACCCTTGGGAGAAAACCCACGAGGTCACAGGGGGAGATCGTGCACACTCCGTACAGACAGCAGCCGAGGTCAGGATGGAACCTGGGTCTCTGGCGCTGTGAGGCAGCAACTCTACCGCTGCGCCACCGTGCCGCCTAAGAAAGTGTCCAAAACACTCGTAAATGTTTTGGTTATCACGCGTAATTTAGCAATGGGCTAATTATATGTACCAATTATAGGACGTGTTCGCAGGCTTGTTCACAAGTAGGATATGGTTGCCAGTGACACAGCTGGTAGAGAGAGACACCTTTGGGGCAGGTACACTGATAGTAATGACAAGTATAGATGGGGCATCTTGTTCGGAATGGACAAGCTGGGACCAAGGCCCGTTTCCATGCTGTATAACACTATGCCCTTACGGCAAGAGCTGTTACATTAGCTTCAGCGCACCAGCATTCAATCCTGATCTCCGATGCTTCCTGTGTGGAGTTTGCACGTTCTCCCTGTGAGTGAGTGGGTTTCCTGCGGGTGCTCCAGTTTCCTTCTACATCTCAATGATGCAAGGTTATATGAAATAATTAATAAGTTAATTTGGCCAATGTAAGTAGTCTTCAGTATGCCAGTGAGTGGTGGAATCTGAAAGGAGTTCATGGGGGGAATGCGCTAGAATAAAATAGAAATAGTGTCGGATTAACACAAATTGCTGGAGTAACTCAGCGGGTCGGGCAGCATCTCTGGAGAAGGGAAATTGGTGACGTTTCGGGTTGGAACCCTTCTTCAGACCGAAAGAAAGAAAAGGCCAGAACAGAACAGGTGACCTCAAGAAATGGTGGACTCCATATTGGCCCATTGTTGGCTGGGGAAAATGTGCAAGTATTAATATGAAATGTTTGCCCAATAATTGGTGTAGATGTAGTCAGTTGAAGGGCCTGTTTCCCTGCTCTATGTCTCTATACATATAGAATGCTATGCGTCAATGGCTATGGTTTAGATTAAGATTTGTTATTAATGTTTTTGTTCAGTGAAAAGCTTTCTTTTGCGTCTACATTTTTTTTCTCTGCGTCGGCGAGACCAAGCGCAGGCTCGGCGATCGGCGATCGGCGACCTGCTTGGGTCAGACTGCTTGGGCAACCGCAGGGAATGCTACACTTGTCGCTTTACCCACCTCCCTTGACTCTATCCAAGGACCCAAGCAGTCTTTCCAGGTGAGGCAGAGGTTCACCTGCACCTCCTCCAACCTCATCTATTGCAACCGCTGCTCTAGATGTCAGCTGCTCTACATCGGTGAGACCAAGCGCAGGCTTGACGATCACTTCGCCCAACACCTCCGCTCGGTCCGTATTAACCAACCTGATCTCCTGGTGGCCTAGCACATGGGCCTCCTCCATGGCCAGAGTGAGTCCCACCACAAATTGGAGGAGCAGCACCTCATATTTCGCTTGGGTAGTTTACACCCCAGCGGTATGAACATTGACTTCTCCAATTTCAGGTAGTCATTGCTTTCTCCCTCCTTCCCCTCCCCTTCCCAGCTCTCCCACAGCCCACTGTCTCCGCCTCTTCCTTTCTTCGTCCCGCGCCCCCACCTCCACATCAGTCTGAAGAAGGACTCGAAACGTCACCCGTTCCTTCTCTCCAGAGATGCTGCCTCACCCGCTGAGTTACTCAGGCATTTTGTGTCTACCTTTCTTTTGCATGCTGTCCAGTCAGATCAGATAATGTTATGCATTAATACAAGCAAGTCAAACTCAAGTACAACAGGTAGGGTGCAGAGTGCAGAATCTTCATCAATCCCAGAGACAAAGTCCAATGTCTGCAATGGGCTAGAGGTGAATCGGACAGTACACTAGCTTATGGAAGGACCGTTCAGAAGCCTGATAACAGAGGGGAAGAAGCTGTCTCTGCGGCAGGTGGTGCGATCTTTCAAGCTTCTGTATCATATGCCAGGCGGGAGCGGGGAGAAGGAATGACCAGGGTGGGACAAGTCTTTGATGATGTTGATTGCTTTTCCGAGGCAGCGTGAAGTGTAGATGGAGTCAATGGTGGGGAGTGTGGTGTGTGTGGGACTGGGCTACATCTACAATGGTGGGGAGTGTGGTCTGTGTGTGATGGACTGGGCTACATCTACAATGGTGGGGAGTGTGGTGTGTGTGGGACTGGGCTACATCTACAATGGTGGGGAGTGTGGTGTGTGTGGGACTGGGCTACATCTACAATGGTGGGGAGTGTGGTGTGTGATGGACTGGGTTACATCTACAACGGTGGGGAGTGTGGTGTGTGTGGGACTGGGCTACATCTACAATGGTGGGGAGTGTGGTGTGTGTGGGACTGGGCTACATCTACAATGGTGGGGAGTGTGGTCTGTGTGGGACTGGGCTACATCTACAATGGTGGGGAGTGTGGTGTGTGTGTGGGACTGGGCCACATCTACAATGGTGGGGAGTGTGGTGTGTGTGTGGGACTGGGCCACATCTACAATGGTGGGGAGTGTGGTGTGTGTGGGACTGGGCTACATCTACAATGGTGGGGAGTGTGGTCTGTGTGATGGTCTGGGCTACATCTACAATGGTGGGGAGTGTGGTGTGTGTGATGGACTGGGTTACATCTACAATGGTGGGGAGTGTGGTCTGTGTGATGGACTGGGCTACATCTACAATGGTGGGGAGTGTGGTGTGTGTGGGACTGGGCTACATCTACAATGGTGGGGAGTGTGGTGCGTGTGGGACTGGGCTACATCTACAATGGTGGGGAGTGTGGTGTGTGTGTGATGGACTGGGCTACATCTACAATGGTGGGGAGTGTGGTGTGTGTGGGACTGGGCTACATCTACAATGGTGGGGAGTGTGGTCTGTGTGTGGGACTGGGCTACATCTACAATGGTGGGGAGTGTGGTGTGTGTGGGACTGGGCTACATCTACAATGGTGGGGAGTGTGGTGTGTGTGGGACTGGGCTACATCTACAATGGTGGGGAGTGTGGTGTGTGTGTGATGGACTGGGCTACATCTACAATGGTGGGGAGTGTGGTGTGTGTGTGATGGACTGGGCTACATCTACAATGGTGGGGAGTGTGGTGTGTGTGGGACTGGGCTACATCTACAATGGTGGGGAGTGTGGTGTGTGTGGGACTGGGCTACATCTACAATGGTGGGGAGTGTGGTGTGTGTGGGACTGGGCTACATCTACAATGGTGGGGAGTGTGGTGTGTGTGGGACTGGGCTACATCTACAATGGTGGGGAGTGTGGTGTGTGTGGGACTGGGTTACATCTACAATGGTGAGGAGTGTGGTGTGTGTGTGACTGGGCTACATCTACAATGGTGGGGAGTGTGGTGTGTGTGGGACTGGGCTACATCTACAATGGTGGGGAGTGTGGTGTGTGTGGGACTGGGCTACATCTACAATGGTGGGGAGTGTGGTGTGTGTGACGGACTGGGCTACATCTACAACTCTGCAAGTTCTCGGGGTATTGAGCAGATCTGTTCCCAATCCAAGCTGTGTTGCAACCAGGCAGTCTGCTTTCTATGGTGCATCTGTAGAGGTTTGAACGAGTCACTAGAGACGTGCCCAATTTCCTCATTCTTCTAAGGAAATAGAGGCGTTGGTGTGACTTTTTTACTGTCGCTTCTGTGTGGTTGGTCCATGACAGATCGCTGATAAAATGAGCAGCAAGTAACCAGAAGCCCTCATCCATTTCCACTTCCGTGCTATTGATGCTGATTGGGGCACGTACTCCACTGAAGCCAAGAACCAGCCCCTTCTTCCAGCTGACATTGAGGGAGAGGGTGTTGTCCGGGCACCATCTTTCTTTAGTCTTTAGAGATACAGCGCGGAAACAGGCCCTTCGGCCCACCGAATCCAATCCATGCACAGTAGCACTATCCTACACACTAGGGACCATTTACCATTTTTTACTGAAGCCAATTAGCCTACAAACCTGCACGTCTTTAGAATGTGGGAAAAAACGGAGAATTCAGAGAAAACCCACGCGGTCCAGGGAAGAGCGTACAAACTCCGTACAGACAGCACCCGTAGTCAGGATCGAACTTGGGTCTATGGTGCTGTAAGGTAGCAACTTTAGTTTAGTTTAGAGTTGCAGCGCGTAAACAGGCCCTTCGGCCCATCGGGTCCGCGCCGACCAGCAATCCCCGCACATTGTCATGTACATCAATGATCTGGACGATGGTGTGGTAAATTGGATTAGTAAGTATGCAGATGATACTAAGATAAGTGGGGTTGTGGATAATGAAGTAGATTTTCAAAGTCTACAGAGAGATTTATGCCAGTTGGAAGAGTGGGCTGAAAGATGGCAGATGGAGTTTAATGCTGATAAGTGTGAGGTGCTACATCTTGGCAGGACAAATCAAAATAGGACGTACATGGTAAATGGTAGGGAATTGAAGAATGCAGGTGAACAGAGGGATCTGGGAATAACTGTGCACAGTTCCCTGAAAGTGGAATCTCATGTAGATAGGGTGGTAAAGAAAGCTTTTGGTGTGCTGGCCTTTATAAATCAGAGCATTGAGTATAGAAGTTGGGATGTAATGTTAAAATTGTACAAGGCATTGGTGAGGCCAATTCTGGAGTATGGGGTACAATTTTGGTCGCCTAATTATAGGAAGGATGTCAACAAAATAGAGAGAGTACAGAGGAGATTTACTAGAATGTTGCCTGGGTTTCAGCAACTAAGTTACAGAGAAAGGTTGAACAAGTTAGGGCTTTATTCTTTGGAGCGCAGAAGGTTAAGGGGGGACTTGATAGAGGTCTTTAAAATGATGAGAGGGATAGACAGAGTTGACGTGGATAAGCTTTTCCCACTGAGAGTAGGGAAGCTTCAAACAAGGGGACATGACTTGAGAATTAAGGGACAGAAGTTTAGGGGTAACATGAGGGGGAACTTCTTTACTCAGAGAGTGGTGGCTGTGTGGAATGAGCTTCCAGTGAAGGTGGTGGAGGCAGGTTCGTTTTTATCATTTAAAAATAAATTGGATAGTTATATGGACGGGAAAGGAATGGAGGGTTATGGTTTGAGCGCAGGTGTATGGGACTAGGGGAGAATACGTGTTCTTCACGGACTAGAAGGGTCGAGATGGCCTGTTTCCGTGCTGTAATTGTTATATGGTTATTATATGGTTATTAACGCTATCCCACACACACTAGGGACAATTTACACTTATTCCAATCCAGTTAACCTACAAACCTGTACGTCTTTGGAGTGTAGGAGGGAACCGAAGATCTCGGAGAAAACCCACGCAGGTTACGGGGAGAACGTACAGACTCTGTACAGGCAGCACCCGTAGTCGGAATGGACCCCGGGTCTCTGGCGCTGTAAGGCAGCAACTCTACCGCTGCGCCACCGTGCCGACACAAATCTTACTAAGTTCTCTATCACCTTGCTGTAAAGCACAGCAGGCCAATGATGAAAGGCAGAAATGACCGACAGGGCAGACTCAGAGTGCGGAGCGGGTGAATTATCCGGCTGTTGACACAGACATAAAACAGGAGCTCAAAGGGTTACAGGGCGTTTTCTGCATTCACATACAAGTGAGTCACTTTGACTGCTGGTTGATATCTGCAGGGAAGTGCCTCGAATGCAGTGACACTAAACATGAATGAAGCAAACAGGCAGATCAGAGGAAATAAAGATTAGTCTGAATAGTTTGTCTAAAACCCGGCGTTAACTCCCTCAGTGCCAAACTGTCTCTCAACCTGTTATTCGCACCAGGAGAGATTAATTCACAAAACACTGTTGAGAAACAAGAAGCCTGGGAACTAGCAACCTGTTGAATGAGGACTGATTGCTCTCACTTCAAGTAATCCTTGCATTCCCTCTCTCTCCATCCCTCCCCCACCCAAGTCACACCAGCTTCTCATTCTCACCCAACAAACAGCTAACAATGACCTGTTTCCTTTGCATATCTTTCATTCATTGTTCTATATCTCTCTACATCACCGTCTATATCGCTCGTTTCCCTTTCCCCTGACTCTCAGTCTGAAGAAGGGTCTCGACCCGAATCGCCACCCATGCCTTCTCTCCAGAGATGCTGCCTGTCCCGCTGAGTTACTGCAACTTTTTGTGTCTATCTTCTGTCGAATATAGATCCACGTTCACCAACTCAAGAAGCAGGGAGACATCTAGTAACGACTGGGGAATTATTGTCCTTGAATCTCATCTCAATGAATGACTTCCAGATCCAGAGAGATCCAGAGAAAACAGCACCCACAGTTTGGATGCAGACACACCCACAATGTGCGTCACGGTGGCACAGCGGTAGATTTGCTGCCTGACAGCGCCAGAGACCTGCGCTCCATTCTGACCTTGGGTGCTGTCTGTGCGGAGTTTGTACGTTCTCCCCGTGACCTGTATGGGTTTTCTCCTGGAGCTCTGGTTTCCTCCCACACTCCAAAGATATAGGTTTTTAGTCTAATTGACTTTGTGTAGGATAGTGTTAGTGTGCGGGGATCGCTGGTCAGCGCGCACTCGATGGGCCATTTGATCCATATCCCTCTAAACCTACCCTATCCATACGCCTGTCCCAAATCGCTCTGAAACCAATCATGCACATGCCTGTTGAAGTGCCTTTTAAATGTAACTAGACCAAGTTAACATAAACATTCCCCCAACGCAACCCATGGGGGGAGGGGAGGGGTGGCGGGGAGGGGGGTGGGGGGAGGGGTGGAGAGGGGGAGGGGGGTTGGAGCGCTGGAGTGCCTAGCTAGTGGATCGTGACGTCTCTCGGATTTCTTTTCCAAAATGGGTGAGTCTGAAGAAATCGAGCTGTTTTTTAAATTTCAACAATTAATAACTTTAGCAAATATAGGTGGAAATGCCACGGGAAGATGTTTATCGCCACCACGGGATAAATGTGAGTAGGATGTGAGAAAATGGAAAGGCTGTGGCCTAGCGTTTGGAAGCAGACAGGAATTAACGAGATTGACCCAGAGACACATTGTGGGTACAAACAAGATGAAGACTTTTAGTTATATAGAGATAGAGATAGTACCTGTCTCTGCTAGCTCCTCTGACACCACTATGAGTGAAAACATTGCCCCCTGGTTCCCATTAAATCTTTTCCATCTTCCCATAAACCTATGTCCTCTGGTTCTTGATTCCCCTACTCAGGGTAAAAGTCTCTGTGCATGCACCACTATCCATTCCCCTCATTATTTTGTACACCTCTAAAAGATAACTGGTTGCAAAGCAAGGTCAGGCAACATCACTGGTGATAGTGCGACCCTGCCTGATGAACTGAATGCTTTCCATGTTCGCTTCGAGCAGAAGGCCAACAGGGCTGTGACACTTCAGACTTCAGTGTTACTCTCCATAGGATGCAGAGGTTATATCGGCCTTCCTGAGGCTAAACCCACGAAAAGCAACTGGCCCCGATGGAGTTCCTGACCACGTCCTTCGTAGCTGCGTGGACCAGCTAGCGGGACTGTTCACGGACATCTTTAAACCCTCCCGACTCTGTCCTGAGGTACCCACCAGCTTCACGAACACCATCATCATCCCAGTGCTGAAGGACAGCAAGGCCTCATGTCTAAACCACTACCATCCAGTGGCCTTGACATCCACCATCATGGAATGTTTTGAGGCTAGTTATGGAACGCATTAAATCCAGTCTACCCAGTGGCCTTGACACACTGCAGTTCACCTACAGCCGCAACAGGTCCACGTTTGATGCCATGGCCCTAGTCCTACACTCATCCCTAGGACACCTGCATAAGAGAGACGTACATCACACTCCTATTCATAGACTACAGCTCTGCCTTTAACACCATTATCCCATCCAAGCTCATCACCAAACTCGTGGGGATTAGAGTCAGCACACATCTCTAGAAACTGGATCCTCCTTGACTTCCTGACCAACAGACTCCAATCAATGAGGATAGGGGACAAATCATCCTCTACGATAATCCTCAACACTGGTGCTCCACAAGGATGTGTTCTCAGCCCCTTCTTTACTCCTTGTACACCCACCACTGTGCAGCTGTGTACAAAACTAATTCCATTTTCAAATTTGCAGACATTGTGGGCTGGATATCAACTAATGATGAGATGGAGTACAGGAAGGAGATTGAGAACCTTGTGTCCAGATGTCGAGACAACAATCTTTCTCTCAGCAAGACAAAGGAGATAGAGAGTGACTTCAGGAAGTGAAGCGGTCCACATACCCCAGTTTGCACCGAACTAGAGATGGTTGAAAAATTAGAATTCCTAGGAGTCAATATCACCAATAACTTCTCCTGGATCACCCATATTGAAGCAACGACCATGAAAGCACATCAACGTCTCCACTTCATTAAAAGGCTTAGAAAGTTTGGCATGTCCCCAAGAACTCTCACCAACTTCTACAGGTGCTCTACAGAAAGCATTTTATCAGGATGCATCACAGCTTGGTTTGGGAACAGTTCCATCCAAGACGGCAAGAAATTGCAGCAAATTGTGGATGCAGCCCAGCCCAGCTCATCACACAAACCAACCTCCCTTCCATTGGCTTTATTTATACCTCATGCTGCCTAGGCAAGGCCAGCAGCATAATCAAGGATGGGTCACCCCCTCTTCTCCCCGCTCCTATCGGGCAAAGAGTATAATCAACCACCGGGTGGCGCCAGCAATGGCTGCCTCGCCAACAGTCTGTCTGTCCCTTCCTTCTTTGTTGTATTTTATTCTGTGTTGAATGTATGTTTTTAGTGTTCCTTAGCTTGTTTTATGTAGGGGCGTGAGTTTGGGGAAACTTTTTCTAATCTCTTACATCGACGGAGATGTGACCTAACATCGAGGAGCAGGCGGCCTCTGCTGGAGACCGACTTTGGGAGCTCCAACCGTGCGAGCCTGCGGACTTAACAACATGGAGCTCTGGTTAGAGCCCGACTTCAGGAACTCCAAGCCGCAGGAGTTTCAACCACCGCGACGCGGGAGCTTCGGTCGCCGGTTGTGGGACCTTTGATCGACCGGGCTGCGGATGGTTCGACGGCCCCGACCGTGGGAGAATAATGCCCCTGTCCCACTTAGGAAACCTGAACGGAAACCTCTGGAGACTTTGCGCCCCACCCAAGGTTTCCGTGCGGTTCCCGGAGGTTGCAGGTGGTTGCCGGAGGTTGCAGGTAGTGGAAACAGGTAGGGAGACTGACAAAAACCTCCGGGAACCGCACGGAAACCTTGGGTGGGGCGCAAAGGTTTCCGTTCAGCTTTCCTAAGTGGGACAGGGACTTTAAGAGGAAGAAGATTAGACTTTATTGTCTTCCATCACAGTGAGGAATCTGGGGAATCTGCCGTGGTGGATGTTTATGTTAACTTTTATATAGTTGTGTGTCTTGTTGCTTTTTTTTTTACTATGCCTGTATGGTAATTTTTTACTATGCCTGTATGGTAATTTGAGTTTCACTGTACCTTATGGTACATGTGACAATAAACTGAACCTTTGAGCCTTTGATCAGATTCAGGGACAGTTTCTTCTCAGCTGTTATCAGGCAACTGAACCATCCTACCACAACCAGAGAGCAGTGCTGAACTACTGACGACAGATGGCACAATGGGCTAAGTGTTCGGCTGGCAACCGGAAGGTAGCTGGTTCGAATCCCGCTTGGAGTGCATACTGTCGTTGTGTCCTTGGGCAAGACACTTCACCCACCTTTGCCTGTGTGTGAATGTGTGTGAATGTGTGTGAGTGATTGGTGGTGGTCGGAGGGGCCGTAGGCGCAGATTGGCAGCCACGCTTCCGTCAGTCTGCCCCAGGGCAGCTGTGGCTACAGAAGTAGCTTACCACCACCGAGTGTGACTGAAGAGTGAATGAATAATGCGATGTAAAGCGCCTTGAGTATCTAGAAAGGCACTATATAAATCCCATCCATTATTATTATTATTACTATCTACCTCATTGGTGACCCTCGGACTATCCTTGATTGGACTTTGCTGGACGTTATGTTACGCTAAACGTTATTCCCTTATCATGTATCTGTACACTGTAAATGTGTCGATTGTAATCATGTATTGTCTTTCTGCTGACTGGATAGCACGCAACAAAGGTTTTTCACTGTACCTCTGTACACGTGACAATTAACTAAACAGAACTGAACTGAATTGAAAGATCACCAGGAATAAAGTTCAGATAACGTCTGAAATATTAACTAAAACCCCTGTCCCATGGTCCGATTTCATTCCAAGAGCTCACCCGAGTTTGCCCTGATGCGAACTCGGAGATTTACGGTAATGGCCACTCGTCGGTACTCGGGGCTCTCGTGGACATTTCTCAACATGTTGAAAATTTTTCACGAGTCTTCCTGTGCTTACCTGCCGTTAGCAAGTCTTCCCGAGTACCTGCCATTAGCGTTACGAGCCGCTAAGAGACGTCCCTGAGCTCCGACGTACCCGCTACGTTCATTCTCCGTGCTTACCCAGAGTTTGATTTTTTTTAAACTCGGGAGAGCTCTTGGAATGAACTCGTACCGTGGGACAGGGCCATTAGTACCCAGTGCTTTCAGCTTCTAGCGTTTCTAACATTAACCTACAACAGTTTATTTTCAACGCTGAGGGCAAGATATTAGTAAAGTAACCAATGTTTTGATAGGAGTGTCAACCATTTTAACAAAAGTATTTTTGCCTTTGTTACTTCTATTTCACTAGTTTCGTGGCACTCGCCTGAAAGACTGGGAACTGGAGCGGCGACCGTCAGAGCAGAACACACACACACACACACACACACACACACACACACACACACACACACACACACACACACACACACACACACACACACACACACACACCCCACACACACACACACACACACACACACACACACACACACACACACACACACACACACACACACACACACACACACACACACACACACACACACACACACACAAACACATCGCAAAGGTGGGAGCCAGGGAAAGTGGGGGAGCGTTGTCTGAAATTCACACGGTGCAAAGCCAAGGTGATACAGACGCACACCGCGATGAACAGGAAGTTTAAGACGGCTAGCACAGTGTACGGTAAGTCCTTTAAAAAAGTGGGGAGGGGCGAAGGGGGGTGAGAAGGGGGGTGAGATGGGGGGAGAAGAAGTGGAGACACTTTTAAGAAGCCAGACTTTTAATAAGCCAGAGATACACAGCTGTGAAGTTCGGCGGACATTTAACATCACCGGCAGGTTTTCCTTGGTTCTGAAAACTGATGCTTACGTTTTTTTCCCCCAACGAGCCAATGAAAATGCTCAGTCAGCAAAGGCGATTAACTAAAACTACCTACGACTACCTCGACTACCTATAACTACATGGCGACCCCATTACAACTGCCCCTACGACTACAGGATTATCGATTTTCTCCATGGCAACCAATTTTTGGTTGCAGAAAATTTTTCAACATGTTGAAATATTCACGGCAACCATACTGAGGCCGTGACTAGTTCCCAGAATGCGGGAACTCCTCGCGACCATGAAGGTGACTCCCCGGCAACCACCAGGGAACATGTGGCGACCATGTGGTGATCCATGAGGTGAGCGCAGAGTCTCCCGCACTCACCTAAAAAGTCGTCTAAGTGGGACAGGCCCTTAAGGGCGTCAAAGGTTACGGGGAGAAGGCAGGAGAATGGGGTTGAGGGGGAATGATAGATCAGCCATGGTTGAACGGCGGAGCAGCCTCGATGAGCCGAATGGCCTAATTAAACTTTTATGATTAAGTACTTATGAATTTGCCAATCTGTGACTTCTCACTCTTGTCCTTCTGCCATTCCTTGACCCATTTCCTCAGTTCATCAAGATCCTGTCATAATCTAAGATAACCTTCTTCACTGTCCACCATCACTAATTTTGGTGTCATCCCGGTCATTAATATAAATGGGAACAACAGTGGGCCCTGCAGCATACCTTTGGTCACTGGCTTAGTTTAGTTTAGTTTAAGGTACACAAAAAAGCTGGAAAAACTCAACGGGTCCAGCAGCATCTATGGAGCGAAGGTATTAGGCAATGTTTCGGGCCGAAACCCTTCTTCAGTTTAGTTTAGTTTAGTTTAGAGATACAGCAGGTAAACAGGCCCTTCGGACACGAAGTCGGCACCAACCAGCAATCCCCGCACACTAAAGGGCCTGTCCCACGAGCATGCGACTCCATGCGGCTAGCGCGACCTAACGTGGTCGCTTGAGCCGTACGGCCTCGCGGGGCCGGTCCCACTTCAATTGCCGGAGCCGTATGGAGTTGTGCGGAGCTGGTTCCGACATCGCGCGGGGCTCCGAAAAACTGACCGTGATCAAAAATTCCTCGCGGCAACAGCCTGCCAACCCGCAGCCGCCTCGATGCCGTACGTCACGCGCGAACTTCCCACGGACCTCGCTCGAACTTCATGTCACTCACTCGACCTCCGCGCAGACCCCGCTTCTGGTTTGGTTGCGCTTGCCGCATGCAGGCACATGCTGGTGGGACCGGCCCTTTAGGTCGCGCTTGCCGCATGCAGGTCAGGTCGCATGCTCGTGGGACTAGCCCTTTACACTATCCTAGTGTGGACACGGTGGTGCTGCGGTAGAGTTGCTGACTTACAGCGCTTGCAGCACCAGAAACCCGGGTTCCATCCCGACTATGGGTGCTGTCTGTACAGAGTTTGTACATTCTCCCTGTGACCGTGTGGGTTTTCTCCGCAATCTTCACTTTCCTCCCACTATAAGATCCCCCCTCATGAGGGAGGATCTTATAGAAACATATAAAATTATAAAAAGACTGGACAAGCTAGATGCAGGATAAATGTTCCCAATGTTGGGCGAGTCCAGAACCAGGGGCCACAGTCTTAGAATAAAGGGGAGGTCATTTAAGACTGAGGTGAGAAAAACGTTTCCACCCAGAGAGTTGTGGATTTGTGGAATTCCCTGCCACAGAGGGCAGTGGAGGCCAAATCACTGGATGGATTTAAGAGAGAGTTAGATAGAGCTCTAGGGTCTAGTGGAATCAAGGGATATGGGGAGAAGGAAGGCACGGGTTATTGATTGGGGACGATCAGCCATGATCACAATGAATGGCGGTGCTGACTTGAAGGGCCGAATGGCCTCCTCCTGCACCTATTTTCTATGTTTCTATTTTCTATTCCAAAGACGGGGAGAACGTACAAACTCCGTACAGACGGCACCGTAACCATAGCACCCTATGAAAACCCGGGTCTTTAGCGCAGTAAGTGCTGTAAGGCAGCAACTCTACCACTATGCCACTGTGCTGCTCACTACCACCCTCTCAACCCTTCCACCAAGCTAACTTTGTATTCAATTGGCCGGCTCACATGATTTAACCTTCCAGACTATACCAACATGCACAACCCTGCCAAAGGCCTTGCTAAGGTCCACGTAGATAATATCTAGCGCCCTGCTCTCTTCAACCCTCTTTATCCTATCTTCAAAAATCTCAATCAACTCAAGGGGCGCAGCGGTAGAGTCACTGCCTTACAGCACCAGAGAGCCGCGTTCGATCCTAACTACGGGTGCTGTCCGTATGGAGTTTGTACGTTCTCCCTGTGACCACGTGGGTTTTCTCTGGGTGCTCCGGTTTCCTCCCACATTCCCAAAGACGTGCAGGTTTGTAGGATGATTGGCTTCTGTAAATTGTAAATTGTCCCTAGTGTGTGTAGGATAGTGTTAGTGTACGGGGTGATCGCTGGTCGGCGCGGACTCGGTGGGCCAGAGGGCCTGTTTACACGTTGCATCTCTAAAGTCTAAATTCAATAGGAAATACATATTTAAGACCTCCCCCCACATCTCTGAGTCTCCATACATAGATGACCACATCGATCCACAAGGGCAACTAATTCTCTCCCTAGATACACTTTTACTCCAGAATCACCCATACACCAGTTCTATCAATTCACAAACGACAATTTGCAAAAGCCAATTAACCTGCAAACCCCCAGGTAAAGACCTGTGGAAGGAAACCGGAGCACCAGGAGAAAACCCACGCGGTCACAGAGGGAACATGCAAACTCTGTACCGACAGTACCCATAGTCAGGGTCGAACGTAGTTCAGGAACAGCTTCTTCCCTACAGCCATCAGGCTATTAAACACTACAAGCCCCAAAGAAGCTCTGAACTACATAGACTATTATTGTTATCATTACACTATTATTATTGTTTGTTTTTGATGTGTGCTTCTGTGGGCGTGTGTGAGTATATTGTGTGTGCATGTGTGAGTATGTGTCTGTATACACACACACACTTTATTTCTGGTTCATTATATTGTTTACAGTGTACTATGTTTACATATTGTGTTGTGCTGCTACAAGTAAGAATTTCATTGTTGTATCTGGGCCACATGACAATATTGACAAAAAAAGACATCTCTTGATGCTCCTGAACACATCATCAGTGATGTAACCTGGGGTTATTGGGTGTTTCGGGTCTTTCAACATCAGATACCCTCACCCAGGCGACCCAGCCGTGGTTGATCAGACCACGACTTGTGTTCAGGTGGCATTCGCTCCTCCCCATGGACCTCCTCTCCTGATCCAGAGCCCTCTCGAGGCTTTCTCCGCTGCCTCTGTGGTGTTCTTGATGGCCCTTCTCCTCCCCATTCCGTTGATGCCCAGGCTTTGTAGAGCATTTGCCCTGCAAAACCTCTGCAGCCAACCTCGATGGGGCATAATACCTTGCCTTTTGACCCTCCTGACTTGAACCCGGGTCCATGGCTCTGCCAGGCAGCAGCTCTACTCTAAAAGTGTACATACCCGGCTAAAAGCCTCGTCCCATTCACATACCAAAACTGTCCTCCTTGCCCGAGCCGGCTGCCTGCCCCTTTTACGGGTCTGAAGAAGGGTTTTGGCCCGAAACGTTGCCTATTTCCTTCGCTCCACAGATGATGCTGCACCCGCTGAGTTTCTCCAGCACTTTTGTCTACCTTTTACCAGGTTCACGTCCGCCCCGGGTGGTACGGACTGGAGAGTCCACGGCGCCCTGGAGGATTTCCGGGACCACTGGGCATCGCGGGGTGGGGTGGGGGGCGTAGGGGGGTGGAGGTGGAGGAGTGGAATATATCCTCAATAAGGATGGGGAAATACTGCTTTAATATATAAGAATATTTGTGTATTTTGGTGGTGGGTTTGTCTGTATTTGTGTGTGTGTTTTTGTAAAAAATATTTTTTGTAAAATAAAAGCTCTCCTCCCACAAAGCAGAACGGGGGGCTTGAATTAATCACACTGAGTGGCTACCTTTCCTTGGTAAAATGAGAGGCAGTAAAGCAGCTACGTGTGGTGATCCCCGCTGTGCCGACTTAATGTAGGGGCTGAGAGACGTTGCTGATGACTATAGTAGCATACGAGTTTCTGTTATACAGCCTTCTGTTTGAACTCCCTGGTAACCAAAGACTTTGTTGAAGGGAAGTACCCATGTAAGGTTGATTTCCACCCCACCGTGTGGATAAACCAAATCTATTTAAACAGCCTTGAGTTCCCAGTTCTTATTATCTTATTAAACAAACAGTAACTGCTTGTGAGAGGTGATAAGAAGTAGGGGGGAGGGGGGGTTGGAGTGGGTGAACGAATAGGCACATATCCCTTATGCTACCCTACAACCCGAGTTCCATCCTGACCTCAGCTGCTGTCTGTACGGAGTTTGCACGTTCTCCCTGTGACCCGTAGGTTTTCTCCAAGATCTCAGGTTTCCTCCCACACTCCAAGGACGTGCAGGTTTGTAACAACCAAAAGTGGCCTCTCATGTTCCTATTAATTCTTTCCCCTCTCACCTTAAACCTATGGCTTCCAAGCCTGAAGAAGGGTCCTGACCCGAAACGTCACCCATTCCTTCTCTCCAGAGATGCTGCCTGTCCCGCTGAGTTACTCCAGCATTTTGTGTCTATCTTCGGTTTGTAGGTCAATTGGTTTGGTATAAGTGTAAAATTGTCTCTAGTGTGTAGGATAGTGCTAGTGTACGGGCTGATCGCTGGTCGGTGCGGACTTGGTGGGCTGAAGGGCCTGTTTTCACGCTGTATCTCTAAACTATAGAAAACTAAATCTCCCCATCTCCTTCTGCCCATATACCCTATTTATCCTGCTATTACAGCCGGATAGAGTTAACACCAGATGCCCATGATCTCATAGATACTGTTACCAGGACGCCTTTAATAAGATTGTCAAAAATTCCTTTCGAGTATTGAAATGCAAATTGTCCCAGAACTTCCCACAGACTTTTGTTAAGGGTTATTCTTTACTTGGGCCACTATATTGACAATGACTGAGTTCTTTTAGGTTTTAGAGATACAACGTGGAAACAGGCCATTTGTCCGTACATATACGTGCCGACCAGCGATACACTAGCACTGTCCCACACACTATTTATTTATTCATTTATTTATTTAATTTTTTATTTCGAACAGAATAAAAAATAAAAAGCAAGTGTGAAACAGCATACAAAAAAACACAACAAGAATATTTATAAAGTATCATAAACAATATCTATAAATAAATGAATCGTATGTGTCCGAAAAGGAGCAGGAGGAAGCCAAAGCTTATTAATTCCCACCCCTTATTCAACTGCTTATAATGATCTTATACAAATTTAGCAGCTATATGTACAGCATATGTACACCAAATTATTTACATTTATACACTAATCAAATATTTACAAAGCCATACAAAAAAAAAGAGGGGTAAAAAAAGGGACAATTGACAATTTTTTTACCGAAGCCAATTAATGTACAAATCTGTAGGTTGTTGGAATTTGGGTGGAAATCAGAGAAAACCCACGTAGGTCACAGGGAGAAGGTACAAACTCCGTACAGACAGCACCCGTAGTTAGGATGGAACCCGGGTCTCTGGCGCTGTGAGGCAGCTACTCTACCGCTGCCCCATGATGCAGTCTTTGTATTGAAAATCTCCCTGCTAAGGACATTCCGAGTGGCGGTGCCATCGAGTGTGGCAGCCTCGCCAGCAGCTGTCTGTCCTTTCATCCTTTTTATTATTTTTAGTTTGTCTAAAAGTTAGTTTTTGGGGGTCTTTTAGTCTTTTTATGTTGGGGGGGGGGTGGGGGTTGGGGGGGAAGCTGTTTTTCTCAGTCACTACCTGGTCGAGGGTGCGTCTATTCTCCGAGCCGCATCTTCGCCCCCTCCTCGCAGCCTACCATCTGGATTGGCGCGGCCTTTCCTGCTGGAGGCCGTCCAGAGCTTCAGCTTCAGCAGCGGCGCAGCACTGGTTTCCATCGCGGAGCGAGCAATGCCTTGTCGGGGTCACCATGTGGGGCTCCGGGGGGCTGCTGACTTGAACACCGTGGAGCTGTGGTCTGTGGTTTGCGGAGCTTCCAGCCGCGGGCGGCGCTGACTTTAACATCGCGGAGCCTGGGATCTTTTGCCGAGGTCACCAGCGTTGAATCTCCACCTGTAGACTTCGGGAGCCGCGGTCACCGGTAGGAAGCGGCCGTTTCGGAAACTCCAAGCCGCTGAGAGTGTTCTTCCGTTCCGACGCCGGAGCTCCGATCATCCGGCGAGAGGGCCTGAAACATCGGGCCGCCTGTAGCGGCAACTGCGGAGGCCTCAATAGGCCCCGACCACGGGTGAACATGGAGGATGAGGACTGAACTTTGGAGTCTTCCCTCACAATGGGAAAGGTTGATCCCGCTGTGGGGGGATGTTATATGTTTTATGTTACATTCTATAATGTGTTTATAGAAACATAGAAACATAGAAAATATGTGCAGGAGGAGGCCATTCGGCCCTTCGAGCCAGCACCGCCCATTCATTGTGATCATGGCTGATCGTCCCCAATCAATAACCCGTGCCAGCCTTCTCCCCATATCCCTTGATTCCACGAGCCCCTAGAGCTGTATCTAACTCTCACTTAAATCCATCCAGTGACTTGGCCTCCACTGCCCTCTGTGGCAGGGAATTCCACAAATTCACAACTCTCTGGGTGAAAACATTTTTTTCTCACCTCAGTCTTAAATGACCTCCCCTTTATTCTAAGACTGTGGCCCCTGGTTCTGGACTCGCCCAACATTGGGAACATTTTTCCTGCATCTAGCTTGTCCAGTCCTTTTATAATTTTATATGTTTCTATAAGATACCCCCTCATCCTTCTAAACTCCAGTGAATACAAGCCTAGTCTTTTCAATCTTTCCTCATATGACAGTCCCGCCATCCCAGGGATCAATCTCGTGAACCTACGCTGCACTGCCTCAATCACAAGGATGTCCTTCCTCAAATTAGGAGACTAAAACTGTACACAATCTTATCTTATTTGTGTGCTGCAACTCAAATTTTACTGCACCAATTGGTGTATGTGACAATAAATGTCCTTTGTCCTTTGTCCTTGGTTAGCAAACTCTTCAGGTGTCCGTGGAAGAGCAGAGGAACCTATTGTAATGTTGATTATTCTCTATTTATCTGTGAGTTACTGTGTTCATGGAACCCGCTAAGGTGCAGCTGGTAAGAATTTCATCGTTCAGCTGTTGATAACATATGACAATTAATATAACAACAAAATTAGCACGACACAGTGGCGCAGAAGTAGAGTCTCCTTACAGCCAGAGACACTCTTTCGATCCCAACAAGGGTGCTGTCTCTGTGGAGTTTGTACGTTCTCCCTGTGACCGTGTGGTTTTCTCTGGGCGCTCAGGTTTCCTCCCACATCTTAAAGACGCGTGGGTTTATAGGTTAATTGGCTTCTGCAAATTGTCCGGGTAACAGGGTGTAGGATAGAACGATCGTTGGCTGGTGCATTGGGCCGAAGGGCCTGTTTCCACGCTGTATATCTAAATACAAGAAAAAATAAGCTGAAACTAAACACTCGTGACCAGTAGAAACAAGGAACTGCAGATGCTGGTTCTTGCACAAAAGGACACAAAGTGCTGGAGTAATGCAGCAGGTTGGGCGGCATCTCTGGAGAACATGGAGAGGAGATGGGCCTCTTGAATAAGAGGCCTGTTATACAGTAGCAAGTACGACATTTATTGTTCCGGTTCATAATAAAGGATGTTCCTTTGGGAAGATGAGGAGGAATTTCTTTAGTCAGAGGGTGGTGAATCTGTGGAATTTTTTGCCACAGACAGCTGTGAGGGCCAAGTCAATGGATATGTTTAAGGCAGAGATAGATAGATTTGTGATTAGTACGGGTGTCTGGGGTTATGGGGAGAAGGCAGGAGAATGTGGTTATGAGGGAGAGATAGATCAGCCATGATTGAATGGCGGAGTAGACATGATGGGCCGAATGGCCTAATTCTGCTCCTGTCACTTATGACCTTATGACCTTATATGACAATTGAACACTCCTGATTCTCTCCCTCCTTTGACTCTTGAATAGTCTTCCAATTTATCTGGAGGGGAATGAACAGATTCTCATTCCCAGAAACAGTCCCCCATGGTGCTGGTACGTGGGCTCAAGGGGCAAAGAGAATGGAAGTGAATTAATTTCATGTTCACTTTCTTCATCATATTCCTACCAGCCCTTGCCTCCCCCCTCCCACTCATCTCTTTACACTTGCTCTCTCCGCCCTAAACTGGTGCAGTGGGTATCGACCCGACACACCAACCATTGCTCAGCCTCTGCAGATAACGCCTGATCTCAGTTCAGTTTAGTTTATTGTCACATGTACCGAGGTACAGTGAAAAGCTTTTGTTGCGTGCTATCCAGTCAGCAGAAAGACAATACATGATTACAATCGAGCCGTTTACAGTGTGTAGATACATGATAAGGGAATAACGTTTAGTGCAAGGTAAAGCCAGCAAAGTCCGATCAAGGATAGTCCGAGGGTCTCCAAAGAGGTAGATAGTAGTTCAGCGCTGCTCTCTGGTTGTGGTAGGATGATTCAGTTGCCTGATAACAGCTGGGAAGAGACTGTCCCTGAATCCGGAGGTGTGCGTTTTCACACTTCTGTACCTTTTGCCCGATGGAGAGAAGAGGGAGTGGCCAGGGTGCGACTCGTCTTTGATTATGCTGCTGGCCTTGCCGAGGCAGCGTGAGGTATAAATGGAGTCAATGGAAGGGAGGTTGGTTTGTGTATAATAAGGAGCAGAAGATGCTGGTTTTAACCAAAGACACAAAATGCTGGAGTAACTCAGGGGGACAGGCAGCATCTCTGGAGAGAAGGAATGGGTGACCTTTCAGGTCTTCGGACTCAGGGGAGAGGGTGACACAGAGATAAGGATGGGTAAGGTGTGAAAATGAGACATCAATAGACAATAGACAATAGGTGCAGGAGTAGGCCATTCGGCCCTTCGAGTCAGCACCGCCATTCAATGTGATCATGGCTGATCATCTCCAATCAGTACCCCGTTCCTGCCTTCTCCCCATATCCCCTGACTCCGCTATTTTTAAGAGCCCTATCTAGCTCTCTCTTGAAAGCATCCAGAGAACCGGCCTCCACCACCCTCTGAGGCAGAGAATTCCACTGACTCACCACTCTCTGTGAGAAAAAGTGTTTCCTCGTCTCCGTTCTAAATGGCTTACTCCTTATTCTTAAACTGTGTGTGGCCTCTGGTTCTGGACTCCCCCAACATCTGGAACATGTTTCCTGCCTCTAGCGTGTCCAAACCCTTAACAATCTTATATGTTTCAATGAGATGCCCTCTCATCCTTCTAAACTCCAGACTGTACAGGCCCAGCTGCTTCATTCTCTCAGCATATGACCCGCCATCCCGGTAATTAACCTAGTAAACCTACGCTGCACTCCCTCAATAGCAAGAATGTCCTTCCTCAAATTAGGGAACCAAAACTGCACACAATACTCCAGGTGTGGTCTCACTAGGGCTCTGTACAAAGGGGACGGAGCTCAAGGACAATGTAGAATAGCTCATTGTTAGCTAGGGGAAGGGGACTATGAAGCAGCTTGCAGGTCGGGTCCCTTCTCAGTGTTGCGGGAGCGTTCTCGGTTGGAGAGCATAGTGTTTCATGGACAAATTCCCACCCCGCTGAAAACAGGAATCATTAAAATGATGATTCACACAACTCTTGCTCACGTCTGAAAGCAGTTTGCATAATGAAGTATTTGTCGAGTTCGGCGGAATTATTCATGAGGAACAAGTTTAGTTTAGTTTAGTTTTTACTTTCGTTTCATTTAGAATAGAATGAATAGAATGCCTTTTATTGTCATTCAAACAACTTGGTTTGAACGAAATTGCATTTTCTAAAGTTTTTACATTACAAAAAAACCAAGACACACACTTAACACAATTTACACAAACATCCATCCATGCAGATGCTGGTTCTTGCACAAAAGGACACAAAGTGCTGGAGTAATGCAGCAGGTTGGGCAGCATCTCTGGAGAACATGGAGAGGAGATGGGCCTCTTGAATAAGAGACCTGTTATACAGTAGCAAGTACGACATTTATTGTTCCGGTTCATAATAAAGGATGTTCATATGGGAAGATGAGGAGGAATTTCTTTAGTCAGAGGGTGGTGAATCTGTGGAATTCTTTGCCACAGACAGCTGTGGGGGCCAAGTCAATGGATATTTTTAAGGCAGAGATAGATAGATTTGTGATTAGTACGGGTGTCTGGGGTTATGGGGAGAAGGCAGGAGAATGGGGTTATGAGGGAGAGATAGACCAGCCATGATTGAATGGCGGAGTAGACATGATGGGCCGAATGGCCTAATTCTGCTCCTGTCACTTATGACCTTATGACCTTATATGACAATTAAACACTCCTGATTCTCTCCCTCTTTGACTTGAATAGTCTTCCAATTTATCTGGTGAGGAATGAACAGATTCTCTTTCCCAGAAACAGTCCCCCATGGTGCTGGTATGTGGTCTCGCGGGACAAACAGAATGGAAGTGAATTAATTTAATGTTCACTTTCTTCATCATATTCCTACCAGCCCCTGTCTCCCCCCTCCCCCTCATCTCTTTACACTTGCTCTCTCCGCCCTAAACTGGTGCAGTGGGTATCGACCCGACACACCAACCATTGCTCGGCCTCTGCAGATAATCTGATCTCAGTTCAGTTTAGTTTATTGTCACATGTACCAAGGTACAGTGAAAAGCTTTTGTTGCGTGCTATCCAGTCAGCGGAAAGACAATACATGATTACAATCCAGCCGTCCACAGTGTACAGATACATGATAAGGGAATAACGTTTAGTGCAAGGTAAAGCCAGCAAAGTCTGATCAAGGATAGTCCGAGGGTCTCCAAAGAGGTAGATAGTAGTTCAGCACTGCTCTCTGGTTGTGGTAGGATGATTCAGTTGCCTGATAACAGCTGGGTAGAAACTGTCCCTGAATCCGGAGGTGTGCGTTTTCACACTTCTGTACCTTTTGCCCGATGGAGAGAAGAGGGAGTGACCAGGGTGCAACTCGTCCTTGATTATGTTGCTGGCCTTGCCGAGGCAGCGTGAGGTATAAATGGAGTCAATGGAAGGGAGGTTGGTTTGTGTACAATAAGGAACAGAAGATGCTGGTTTTAACCAAAGACACAAAATGCTGGAGTAACTCAGGGGGACAGGCAGCATCTCCGGAGAGAAGGAATGGGTGACGTTTCAGGTCTTCGGACTCAGGGGAGAGGGTGACACAGAGATAAGGAAGGGTGAGGTGTGAAAATGAGACATCAATAGACAATAGACAATAGACAATAGACAATAGGTGCAGGAGTAGGCCATTCGGCCCTTCAAGCCAGCACCGCCATTCAATGTGATCATGGCTGATCATCCACAATCAGTACCCCGTTCCTGCCTTCTCCCCATATCCCCTGACTCCGCTATTTTTAAGAGCCCTATCTAGCTCTCTCTTGAAAGCATCCAGAGAACCGGCCTCCACCGCCCTCTGAGGCAGAGAATTCCACAGACTCACCACTCTCTGTGAGAAAAAGTGTTTCCTCGTCTCCGTTCTAAATGGCTTACTCCTTATTCTTAAACTGTGTGTGGCCCCTGGTTCTGGACTCCCCCAACATCGGGAACATGTTTCCTGCCTCTAGCATGTCCAAGCCCTTAACAATCTTATATGTTTCAATGAGATCCCCTCTCATCCTTCTAAACTCCAGAGTGTACAAGCCCATATGACAGTCCCGCCATCCCGGGAGTTAACCTAGTAAACCTACGCTGCACTCCCTCAATAGCAAGAATGTCCTTCCTCAAATTAGGGAACCAAAACTGCACACAGTACTCCAGGTGTGGTCTCACTAGGGCTCTGTACAAAGGGGACGGAGCTCAAGGACAATGTAGAATAGCTCATTGTTAGCTTGGGGAAGGGGGCTATGAAGCAGCTTGCAGGTCGGGTCCCTTCTCAGTGTTGCGGGAGCATTCACGGTGGGAGAGCATAGTGTTTCATGGACAAATTCCCACCCCGCTGAAAACAGGAATCATTAAAATGATGATTCACACAACTCTTGCTCACGTCTGAAAGCAATTTGCATAATGAAGTATTTGTCGAGTTCGGCGGAATTATTCATGAGGAACGAGTTTAGTTTAGTTTAGTTTTTACTTTCGTTTCGTTTAGAATAGAATGAATAGAATGCCTTTTATTGTCATTCAAACAACTTGGTTTGAACGAAATTGCATTTTCTAAAGTTTTTACATTACAGAACAACCAAGACACACACTTAACACAATTTACACAAACATCCATCCATGCAGATGCTGGTTCTTGCACAAAAGGACACAAAGTGCTGGAGTAATGCAGCAGGTTGGGCAGCATCTCTGGAGAACATGGAGAGGAGATGGGGCTCTTGAATAAGAGGCCTGTTATACAGTAGCAAGTACGACATTTATTGTTCCGGTTCATAATAAAGGATGTTCATTTGGGAAGATGAGGAGGAATTTCCTTAGTCAGAGGGTGGTGAATCTGTGGAATTCTTTGCCACAGACAGCTGTGAGGGCCAAGTCAATGGATATTTTTAAGGCAGAGATAGATAGATTTGTGATTAGTACGGGTGTCTGGGGTTATGGGGAGAAGGCAGGAGAATGGGGTTATGAGGGAGAGATAGATCAGCCATGATTGAATGGCGGAGTAGACTTGATGGGCCGAATGGCCTAATTCTGCTCCTATCACTTATGACCTTATGACCTTATATGACAATTAAACACTCCTGATTCTCTCCTTCCTTTGACTCTTGAATAGTCTTCCAATTTATCTGGAGGGGAATGAACAGATTCTCATTCCCAGAAACAGTCCACCATGGTGCTGGTACGTGGGCTCAAGGGGCAAAGAGAATGGAAGTGAATTAATTTCATGTTCACTTTCTTCATCATATTCCTACCAGCCCTTGCCTCCCCCCTCCCCATCATCTCTTTACACTTGCTCTCTCCGCCCTAAACTGGTGCAGTGGGTATCGACCCGACACACCACCCATTGCTCAGCCTCTGCAGATAACGCCTGATCTCAGTTCAGTTTAGTTTATTGTCACATGTACCGAGGTACAGTGAAAAGCTTTTGTTGCGTGCTATCCAGTCAGCAGAAAGACAATACATGATTACAATCCAGCCGTCCACAGTGTACAGATACATGATAAGGGAATAACGTTTAGTGCAAGGTAAAGCCAGCAAAGTCCGATCAAGGATAGTCCGAGTGTCTCCAAAGAGGTAGATAGTAGTTCAGCACTGCTCTCTGGTTGTGGTAGGATGATTCAGTTGCCTGATAACAGCTGGGAAGAAACTGTCCCTGAATCCGGAGGTGTGCATTTTCACACTTCTGTATCTTTTGCCCGATGGAGAGAAGAGGGAGTGGCCAGGGTGCGACTCATCCTTGATTATGCTGCTGGCCTTGCCGAGGCAGCGTGAGGTATAAATGGAGTCAATGGAAGGGAGGTTGGTTTGTGTACAATAAGGAACAGAAGATGCTGGTTTTAACCAAAGACACAAAATGCTGGGGTAACTCAGGGGGACAGGCAGCATCTCTGGATTGAAGGAATGGGTGACGTTTCAGGTCTTCGGACTCAGGGGAGAGGGCAACACAGAGATAAGGATGGGTAAGGTGTGAAAATGAGACATCAATAGACAATAGACAATAGGTGCTGGAGTAGGCCATTCGGCCCTTCAAGCCAGCACCGCCATTCAATGTGATCATGGCTGATCATCCCCAATCAGTACCCCATTCCTGCCTTCTCCCCATATCCCCCGACTCCGCTATTTTTAAGAGCCCTATCTAGCTCTCTCTTGAAAGCATCCAGAGAACCGGCCTCCACCGCCCTCTGAGGCAGAGAATTCCACTGACTCACCACTCTCTGTGAGAAAAAGTGTTTCCTCGTCTCCGTTCTAAATGGCTTACTCCTTATTCTTAAACTGTGTGTGGCCCCTGGTTCTGGATTCCCCCAACATCGGGAACATGTTTCCTGCCTCTAGCGTGTCCAAGCCCTTAACAATCTTATATGTTTCAATGAGATATCCTCTCATCCTTCTAAACTCCAGAGTGTACAAGCCCAGCTGCTCCATTCTCTCAGCATATGACTTTCCCGCCATCCCGGGAATTAACCTAGTAAACCTACGCTGCACTCCCTCAATAGCAAGAATGTCCTTTCTCAAATTAGGGAACCAAAACTGCACACAGTACTCCAGGTGTGGTCTCACTAGGGCTCTGTACAAAGGGGACGGAGCTCAAGGACAATGTAGAATAGCTGATTGTTAGCTAGGGGAAGGGGACTATGAAGCAGCTTGCAGGTCGGGTCCCTTCTCAGTGTTGCGGGAGCATTCACGGTGGGAGAGCATAGTGTTTCATGGACAAATTCCCACCCCGCTGAAAACAGGAATCATTAAAATGATGATTCACACAACTCTTTCTCACGTCTGAAAGCAGTTTGCATAATGAAGTATTTGTCGAGTTCGGCGGAATTATTCATGAGGAACGAGTTTAGTTTGGTTTAGTTTTTACTTTCGTTTCGTTTAGAATAGAATGAATAGAATGCCTTTTATTGTCATTCAAACAACTTGGTTTGAACGAAATTGCATTTTCTAAAGTTTTTACATTACAAAAAAACCAAGACACACACTTAACACAATTTACACAAACATCCATCCATGCAGATGCTGGTTCTTGCACAAAAGGACACAAAGTGCTGGAGTAATGCAGCAGGTTGGGCAGCATCTCTGGAGAACATGGAGAGGAGATGGGCCTCTTGAATAAGAGGCCTGTTAAACAGTAGCAAGTACGACATTTATTGTTACAGTTCATAATAAAGGATGTTCATTTGGGAAGATGAGGAGGAATTTCCTTAGTCAGAGGGTGGTGAATCTGTGGAATTCTTTGCCACAGACAGCTGTGAGGGCCAAGTCAATGGATATTTTTAAGGCAGAGATAGATAGATTTGTGATTAGTACGGGTGTCTGGGGTTATGGGGAGAAGGCAGGAGAATGGGGTTAGGAGGGAGAGATAGATCAGCCATGATTGAATGGCGTAGACATGATGGGCCGAATGGCCTAATTCTACTCCTGTCACTTATGACCTTATGACCTTATATGACAATTAAACACTCCTGATTCTCTCCCTCTTTGACTTGAATAGTCTTCCAATTTATCTGGAGGGGAATGAACAGATTCTCATTCCCAGAAACAGTCCCTCATGGTGCTGGTACGTGGGCTCAAGGGGCAAAGAGAATGGAAGTGAATACATTTCATGTTCACTTTCTTCATCATATTCCTACCAGCCCCTGTCTCCCCCCTCCCCCTCATCTCTTTACACATGCACTCTCCACCCTACACTGGTGCAGTGGGTATCGACCCGACACACCTACCATTGCTCGGCCTCTGCAGATAATCTGATCTCAGTTCAGTTTAGTTTATTGTCACTTGTACCGAGGTACAGTGAAAAGCTTTTGTTGCGTGCTATCCAGTCAGCAGAAAGACAATACATGATTACAATCCAGCCATCCACAGTGTACAGATACATGATAAGGGAATAACGTCTAGTGCAAGGTAAAGCCAGCAAAGTCCGATCAAGGATAGTCCGAGGGTCTCCAAAGAGGTAGATAGTAGTTCAGCACTGCTCTCTGGTTGTGGTAGGATGATTCAGTTGCCTGATAACAGCTGGGTAGAAACTGTCCCTGAATCCGGAGGTGTGCGTTTTCACACTTCTGTACCTTTTGCCCGATGGAGAGAAGAGGGAGTGGCCAGGGTGCGACTCATCCTTGATTATGCTGCTGGCCTTGCCGAGGCAGCGTGAGGTATAAATGGAGTCAATGGAAGGCAGGTTGGTTTGTGTATAATAAGGAACAGAAGATGCTGGTTTTAACCAAAGACACAAAATGCTGGAGTAACTCAGGGGGACAGGCAGCATCTCCGGAGAGAAGGAATGGGTGACCTTTCGGGTCTTCGGACTCAGGGGAGAGGGCGACACAGAGATAAGGAAGGGTGAGGTGTGAAAATGAGACATCAATAGACAATAGACAATAGACAATAGGTGCAGGAGTAGGCCTTTCGGCCCTTCAAGCCAGCACCGCCATTCAATGTGATCATGGCTGATCATCCCCAATCAGTACCCCGTTCCTGCCTTCTCTCCATATCCCCTGACTCCGCTATTTTTAAGAGCCCTATCTAGCTCTCTCTTGAAAGCATCCAGAGAACCGGCCTCCACCGCCCTCTGAGGCACAGAATTCCACAGACTCACCACTCTCTGTGAGAAAAAGTGTTTCCTCGTCTCCGTTCTAAATGGCTTACTCCTTATTCTTAAACTGTGTGTGGCCCCTGGTTCTGGACTCCCCCAACATCGGGAACATGTTTCCTGCCTCTAGCGTGTCCAAGCCCTTAACAATCTTATGTGTTTCAATGAGATCCCCTCTCTTCCTTCTAAACTCCAGACTGTACAATCCCAGCTGCTCCATTCTATCAGCATATGACAGTCCCGCCATCCCGGTAATTAACCTTGTAAACCTACGCTGCACTCCCTCAATAGCAAGCTTGTCCTTATTCAAATTAGGGAACCAAAACTGCACACAATACTCCAGGTGTGGTCTCACTAGGGCTCTCTACAAAGGGGACGGAGCTCAAGGACAATGTAGAATAGCTCATTGTTAGCTTGGGGAAGGGGACTATGAAGCAGCTTGCAGGTCGGGTCCCTTCTCAGTGTTGCGGGAGCGTTCTCGGTTGGAGAGCATAGTGTTTCATGGACAAATTCCCACCCCGCTGAAAACAGGAATCATTAAAATGATGATTCACACAACTCTTGCTCACGTCTAAAGCAGTTTGCATAATGAAGTATTTGTCGAGTGCGGCGGAATTATTCATGAGGAACGAGTTTAGTTTAGTTTAGTTTTTACTTTCGTTTCGTTTAGAATAGAATGAATAGAATGCCTTTTATTGTCATTCAAACAACTTGGTTTGAACGAAATTGCATTTTCTAAAGTTTTAACATTACAAAAAAACCAAGACACACACTTAACACAATTTACACAAACATCCATCACAGTGAATCTCCAACAGCTCCTCACTGTGATGGAAGGCAATGTCTTATCTCTTCCCTTTGTGCTTCTCCCGCGGTCCAGCAGTCCAACTGCAGCGCCGAGGCGACTGGGGCTCCCGATGTTAAAGCCCCCGGCAGACGATGGTAAGTCCTGTGGCCATTTAGCCGCGCGGGGCGATATAAGGCCTCGCTCTGTGTCCTTTCCAGCGGGAGAAGTTGCCGTTGCGGGAGCTCCGAGAAGCGTTCTCCCACCCGGGACCAGCGAGCTCCCGATGTTCCTGGCCACCGAGCCTGCGGCTGGAGCCTTGGAAGCTCCGAAGTCGGGTTGTAGCCGCGCGCCACCACGGCGCTCCCCGCTCCAAAGTCGGCCAGCTCGGAGATGGCGAGTCCGCAGGCTCCGCGACTGGAGCCCTCAGGTTGGTTCCGGTTGGAGGCCGCCGCCGGCTCCACGACACCGGAGACCCGACAGGGAAAAAGTCGGGTCCCCGTACAGGGAAGAGATTAAGGCTTTCCCCCACATCCCCCCCTCTAACTCCCACATATACACAGCTAAAAAAATAAGACATACATTTAACAAGACAAAAAAAAAAAAAAAAGAAAGACGACTAGTTGAGCCGCTGACGTTAGGCGCCGTCACACGCCGTTTAGAGATACGGTGTGGAAACAGGCCTGTCAGCTCACCGAGTCCACACCGACCTGTGATCACCCCTGACACTAACCTTCAGAACCTTCTGAATGTTGTAGTCGGCAGGGCAGTACTCTGTATATCGTCAACTTGAACAATTTTACATTTTATCAAGCCAATTAAACAAGCCAGTTAACCTACAAACCTGTACGTCTTTGGAGTGTGGGAGGAAACCGAAGTTCTCGGAGAAAACCCACGCAGATCATGGGGAGAACGTACAAACTCCGTACAGGCAGCGCCCGTAGTCGGGATCGAACCCGGGTCTCTGGCGCTGCATTTTGCTGTAAGGCAGCAACTCTACCCCTGTGCCACCATGACTAACACTATCCTACACACACTAGGGACAATTTACAATTATACCAATCCAATTCACCTACAAACCTATACGTCTTTGGAGTGTGGGAGGAAACCAGAGCACCCGGAGAAAACCCACGCGGTCACCCTCCTCTCCGGTTCTGCAGTCCTCGGGGACGAGCAGCAGATGGTCTTGGGTCCATGCCCACCAAGATGCCCCATCTAAGCTAGTCCAGTCTGTCCGTGCTTGGAGGATAGACACAAAATGCTGGAGTAACTCAGCAGGACAGTCAGCATCTCTGGAGAGAAGGTATGGGTGACTTTCGGGTTGAGACCATTCTTCAGACCCATTTGCCTCCAATCCTTTCCTATCCGAGTGCTTTGTACACATTGACACAGAACATGCATTACTTCCAAGAGCTTTGAGGAGGCCAATTCCATACATTTTCCATACCATGCTGCATCTAGGAAGCTTCTGAAACCATTGCATCTTACGACCAAACCGACATCGGTGATGAAGTTTTCCTTTTGTGGACGACACTCAGAATCTAGAGAAGAAAAACATCAGAGAAGATTTACGAGGATGCTGCCAGGACTTGAGGGCCTGAGCTACAGGGAGAGGTTGGGCAGGCTGGGACTCTATTCCTTGGAGCCCAGAATGGTAATGGGTGATCTTCTAGAGCTGTACGACATCATGAGAGGGATAGATAGGGTGAATGCACAGAGTCTTTGGCCAAGGTAGGAGAACCCACACTTCGAGGACTTGAGGGTCTGTCCCACGAGCATGCGACCTGCATGCGGCAAGCGCGACCAAACCAGAAGCGGGGGCCGCGCGGAGGTCGAGTGAGTGACGTGAAGTTTGAGTGAAGTCCGTGGGAAGTTCGCGCGTGACGTACGCCATCAAGATGTGCGTACGGCGTCGAGACGCTGCGCATGCCCGTCGAGGCGGTGCGTACAGCGTCGAGGTGGTTCGGGCCGGCAGGCCATTGCCGAGAGGAATTCTTGAACACGGTCAGTTTTTCGGAGCCCTGCGCGATGTCGGGACCAACTCCGCACAACTCCACACGGCTCCAGTGATCGAAGTGGGACCGTATGGCTCAAGCGACCACTAGGTCGTGCTTGCCGCATAGAGTCGCATGCTCGTGGGACAGGCCCTTTAGATTTAAAGGGAGTGATTTAATAGAAACTTTTTCCACACAGAGGGCGCTTGGTATAGCAGGTACAGCAGGCTGTGAAGCAAGCGATTTGGGGTTGGGAAAGCAAAATTAAAAGGGTTTGAACACGCTAGAGGCAGGAAACATGTTCCCGATGTTGGGGGAGTCCAGAACCAGGGGCCACAGTTTAAGAATAAGGGGTAAGCTGTTTAGAACGGAGACGAGGAAACACTTTTTCACACAGAGAGTGGTGAGTCTGTGGAATTCTCTGCCTCAGAGGGCGGTGGAGGCCGGTTCTCTGGGAACTTTCAAGAGAAAGCTAGATAGGGCTCTTGAAGATAGCGGAGTCAGGGGATATGGGGAGAAGGTGGGAACGAGGTACTGATTGTGGATGATCAGCCATGATCACATTGAATGGCGGTGCTGGGTTGAAGGGCCGAATGGCCTACTCCTGCACCTATTGTCTATTGTCAGTTGTTTATTGTATATGGAACTAGCTATCAGATGAAGTAGTTGAGGCAGGTACTATAACAATGTCTAAAGGCATTTTGACGTACATGGATAGGAAAGGTTCAAAGGGATATGGGCCAAACACAGGCAGGTGGGACTAGTATAGATGGGGCATATTATTCAGCATGGGCAAATAGGGCCACAGGGCATGTTTGCACACTGTATCGTTCTATGACTCTTATGACCTTCCCAACTAGTTTATGAAGATTCATTACATAACAGCTCTAATAATACCCTGTTGTGTCTTTTAATTGTAGGCTATTTTTAAACTGCCAACAATGCCTGGAAATGTGTCCCAATTTGTCAACAGCCTGCCCACACCTTCAGTTGATCAATCTCAGCCCAAACCACGTTTTACAGTTTTCACGAGCCTATCCTCCATGCGTGCCTGCCTGCCCACCAAAGTCTGCTGTATGATGCTGGCCAGGAATCTGCTGCTTCGTTCAACGATGGACTTCCTCATCATGTTCCAACAACTTGTTGTCTTTTCCTCAACCGTTTACCATTAATGCTGAGAGCCCCAGAGGAACTCCGCTGTGAATTCACTCTTGGTGCCCTGGGTTTCTATGTATCGATGGTTGTTAATATCTCTTGTCCCAAGCCAATCCAGGCAACATTCTGATAAATAGCTTAGTTTAGTTTAGTTTAGTTTAATATTGTATAGTTTAGTTTGGTTTGGTTTAGTTTATAGAGTCGTCGAGTGATACAGTGTGGAAACAGGCCCTTCAGCCCAACTTACCCACACCGGCCAACATGTCCCAGCTACACCAGTCCCACCTGCCTGTGTTTGGTCCATATCCCTTTAAACCTGTCCGATCCATGTACCTGTCTAACTGTTTCTTAAACGTTGGGATAGTCCCAGCCTCAACTACCTCCTCTGGCAGCTTGTTCCATACACCAGTTTAGTTTAGTTTGAAGAAGGGTTTCGGCCCGAAACGTTGCCTATTTCAGCCATGTTCATATTGAATGGCGGTGCAGGCTCGAAGGGCCGAATGGCCTACTCCTGCACCTATTTTATATGTCTCTATGTTTCTATTTCCCACACCCCATAGATGCTGCCTTACCCGCTGATTTTCCCCAGCATTTTTGTCTGCCTTAGTTTAGTTGAGTTCAGTTCAGTTTAGCTCAGTTCAGTTTAGTTTAGTTTAGTTTGGTAGAGTTTAGCATAGTTTAGTTTGGTTTGGTTTAGTTCTTGGTTAGTTTAATTTAGCTTCATTTAGTTTGGTTTAGTTTAGTTTAGTTTAGTAGAGGTTAGCTTAATTTGGTATAGAATAGTATCTTATAGTATAGTATAGTTTAGTTTGGTTTGGTTTGGTTTAGTTTAGTTTCATTTAGTTTGGTTTAGAGATACAGTACGGAGGCAGGCCCTTCTGCCCGCACCAACTATCGATCACCCAGTACACTAATTCTGCACTATCACATTTTCTCACCCTACACACGAGGGGCAATTAACCTACAAACCTGCACCTCTTTGAAATGCAAGAGGAAACTGGAGCACCCGTTAGAAATACCGAATGTCTTGGCCTCCACTGCCGTCTGTGGCAATGAATTCCATAGATTCACCATAACGGTAGGGTCCTGGTCCAGAAGTCACCCATCCATGTTCTCCAGAGATGCTGTCTGACCTGCTGAGTTACTCCACCATTTTGTGTCCTTTTGTGTATTAACTAACGTCTGCAGTTCTTTGTTTCTAACTCATCAATAGTTAGTTCAGTTTATTGTCACGTGTACCGAGGTACAGTGAAAAGCTTTTGTTGTGTGCTATCCAGTCAGCGAAAAGACAATACATCACTACAATCAAGCCATATATAGGGCATAGATACATGATAAGGGAACAACGTTTAATGCAAGTACAGTCCGATCAAGGATAGCCTGAGGGTCACCAGTGAGTAGTTTACGATAGAAATAGCATTCTTAAGCCAAAGATCATCCTTGTCACAAGTTCATAAGGTCATAAGTAATAGGAGCAGAATTAGGCCATTCAGTCCATCAAGTCTACTCCGCCATTCAATCATGGCTGATCTATCTCGCCCTCCTAACCCCATTCTCCTGCCTTCTCCCCATAACCTCTGACACCTGTACTAATCAAGAATCTATCTATAACCATTGATGGCCTCCACAGCCTTCCGTGGCAAAGAATTCCACAGATTCGCCACCCTTACAGAAATTCCTCCTCATCTCCTTCCCAAAGGAACGTCCTTTTATTCTGAGGCTGTGTCCTCTAGTCCTGGACTCTCCCACGTTAAAGATCAGCGTTGATGTAGAGGCAAGATGAGATTAGGATTGCCAACTGTCCCGTATTAGCCGGGATATCCCGTATACTGGGCTAAATTGGTTTGTCCTGTACGGGACCGCCCTTGTCCCGTATTTGACCGCTACTACTCGGGTCGAGAGGACTGTCGGGTCGGAGCGCCGCGTCCAGCCCCGCCTCACCCGACCCGACGTAGTGCAGCCCATGGAGTGCAGCAGCAGCAGCAGCGCCTCGCCCGTGGCCCCGTCGGTCGGCAGCCCGGCCAGCTGTCCGACCTTTGGACCTTCGCTTACAGCCGACATCACCTCCCCTCCTTCTCACGGGCGATCGGAGGTTCATGAGTTGGATGGGGCGCCGGACTTTGCGCGCGGCCCGGGCCAAAACTCCTCAGCTGGCCCGCCGGCTGGGCTTTGGGTTGCCAACCCTAGATGAGATGCCCAGAGTGGGGGCGATACCTCGCACCTGGAAACCCCGCACTGTAACCATCTCTGCAGCTGACGTGCTTCCTGGAGCACCAATACTGCAGATCAGCTGCCTGCACTCAATAGAAGCTCTGCACATCAGCCTCGGTCACAGGTGAGGAACAGCGAGGTGGCAAAGGCCAAGCTTCAATAACTCGGGCCGCACGGTGGAGCAGCAGTAGAGTTGCTGCCTCACAGCGCCAGAGACCCGGGTTCCATCCTGACTTTCCATGCAAGAGGAATTTGAAATTTTAATTTGGTTTGCTGTTTATTGTTAGTTTTTGTGTTTTTATAAAACGCTTTTGATTGCAACATGCGCCTTAATTTAGTTCAACAAAGAAACTGACAAGTTACTAAAGAACTGTACGGAGTTTGTACATTCTCCCTGTGGGTTTTCTCCGGGTGCTCCAGTTTCCTCCCACACTCCAAAGACGTTAGGTTTTGTAGGTTTATTGACTTTGAAAAATGTAAAGGGCCTGTCCCACTTGCCGATTTTTTCGGCGACTGCCGGCATCATTTACTGACGTATCAGGTCACCGAAAAAATTGCGGCCTGACGCGGCGTGATGCGGCGTGATGACGTATTGACGCGGCGTGATGCGGCGTGACGCGGTGTGACGCGGTGTGATGCGGCGTGATGCGGTGTGATGCGGCGTGACGCGGCGTGATGCGGCGTGACGCGGCGTGACGCGGCATGATGCGGCGTGACGCGGCGTGATGCGGCGTGATGACGTATTGACGCGGCGTGATGCGGCGTGATGACGTATTGATGCGCGGTGTTTGTTTTGTCACCGCTGGATTTTGAAATGTTCAAAATCTTTGGCGACACTGATAAGATGCCGGCAGTCGCCGAAACAATCGCCAAGTGGGACAGGCCATTAAATTGTCCCTAGTGTGTGTAGGATTGTGCTAATGTGCGAGGATCAAGGGTTGGCGCGAACTCGGTGGGCCGAAGGGCCTGTTTCTATACTGTATCTCCAAACTAAACTAAAGTAAATTTTTAATGACACACTCAGTCAGGGTTGGAATAAGCAGGGGTGTTGTCGTGCGGTAATTAAGTCTGATTAGAAGCCGTCAGCCCTGCTCCCCCAAGGTCCTGCCTTCTTGTCAGGCCTGGATTGTCCTCCATGCCTCTGTTGTCCTGTCCTTCAATAGCTCTTCACGCCTGCTTGACCTCCAAAGAGGCACTCGGGGGATCAGCCTGGGCAGCTTGCCCAGCCATGCTTCCCCCTACACTCTCCCCTCCCCTCCCTTGTCACCCCCTCGCTCCTCTTCTGCATTACAAGAGGCCGGCCGGGCCTTCAAAGGATGTGCCCTCACTCAAGCCTGTCAGAGTTTACTTTGAATTATGATGACAATGGCTGGCGAGATAAAGCAGGGGGTCAGATGCCTCTGCTACTCCCCCCTCCCCCCATCCCCCTCCCACTCCCATTCCATCTTCCCTTCCCCACCCCCGCCACCCCACTCCCACCCCCACCCCTCCTTCCACCCTCTGCTCAGTTCCTGAGGGAAAATGTGACCTACATTAGTAAATTAAGGAAGTTTTACTCCGATCACCTTCAACAGAACAGTGAGGGGAAGTTCGCCAGAATGAAGGCTATTAAATGCTGCAACCTCCAAATAAGCTCTGAACTACATAGACTTGAGGGTAGACATAAAATGCTGGAGAAACTCAGCGGGTGAGACTGAGACTTGGGTGCCTCGGTTTTGTCTTCCTGCACTATTATTGCCTTGTTTGTTTTTATGTGTGTGTACGTCTTATATACGCTGAACTTTTTTGTTCCCGTTCATTATATTGTTTACAGAGTACTATTGTTACATGTGTAGGAAGGAACTGCAGATGCTGGTTTAAAACCCAAGATGAATACAAAAAGCTGGAGTAACTCAGCAGGACTGACACCATCTCTGGAGAGAAGGAATCAGGTCGAGACCCTTCTTCAGACTGAGAGTCAGGGGAAAGGGAAACGAGAGATATAGACGGTGATGTAGAGAGATATAGAACAAATGAATGAAAGATATGCAAAACAGTAACTATGATAAAGGAAACATGTTCACATATTCTGGTGTGCTGCTGCAAGTAAAAGGCCTGTCCCACTTGGCCGTCATTTGCGCAACATTTACGCGACCTGATAGCGTGTGGGTAGCACGTGGGTAGCGTGGGGACGGGCGCATGGAGTGGCGTGGAGGAGTGTGGACTTCGTCCTGCACGAAATCTTCGCACGCCACCGGCCTGTCGCGTAAATGACAGCCAAAGTGGGACAGGCCCAAGGCCCTGGCGCGACGCAACGTCTCACCTCCAACAGCAACTGAAGCAGGCAAACGATCGCTGAACTCGGCCTGGGGCTCACGGCCGTTGCGGTCCGGATCCGCCCCCACTCCTACTCCCAGAACGGGCCCAAGAAAATTGGAGAAAGACACAAAATGCAGGAGTAACTCAGCGGGACCGGCAGCATCACTGGAGAGAAGCAATGGGTGACGTTTCGGGTCGAGACCCTTCTTTCAGACTGGAGAAGAGTCTCGACCCGAAACATCACCCATTCCTTGTCTCCAGTGATGCTGCCGGTCCCGCTGAGTTACTCCTGCATTTTGTGTCCATCTACAAATGACGTCACGCGCTCCAGACGGCTGTGCGGGCGCATGATGACGCGCGCGACCGTCGCACGTCAGTCACTACCGGCCTGTCGTGAAAATGATGGCCAAGTGGGACAGGCCCTTAAGAATTTGATTGTTCTGTCTGGGACATATGAGAATAAAACACTCTTGCCCCTTGACTTAAGGAAATGTCTCTTGTCTCGTGAAGCAGAATAGGAGAGATTTATTTATTTGGTTGTTCGGCTTCAAGGAGGAGACAGATTCCCTGAATACATTGCAGGCACGGTTCAGAAAACCCCTTCTTAGTTTTACCACCGTTTTCCACCTTCCATGTTGCCAGAGCTTGAAAATTGGTTCAATTTTGGGTAACTTATGTAAAAAAAAAGTTAGCACCCCACACTCCAAAGATGTACAGGTTAATTGGGATTTAGTAACATTTTTCATTGTCCCTAGTGTGTAGGATAGTGCTAGTGGGGGGGGGGGGGGGGGGGATCACTGGTCGGCACGGTGGGCCGAAGGGCCTGTTTCTGCGTTGTATCTCTGAACCAAACTAAAATTGCAGCAAACATGGAATTAAATGTTAATATATCTTCATGCAATAAAAAAGAACTGCAGATGCTGGTTTGCACCAAAGAAAGACACAAAGTGCCGGAGTAACTCAGTGGAACAGGCAGCATCTCTGGAGAATGTGGATAGGTGACATTTCGGGTCAGACCCTTCTTCAGACTGAATACAATATCTCCATCCATCATAACTCCTTGGGATTTCATTTGATTTGATTTTTCTGCTGATTACACTTGCATTCAGCATCCATATTCACAAAGTAAATGAGATGGTTGAATATGGTCTATTTGGACACTTAAAACCTGAAAATGCTCTTTAAAAGATTTATTAAATAACGGTTTGATCGGATCAGTCTTGTTCTTGTCTTGAAGATAGACAAAAAAAGCCTGGAGTGACGCAGCGGGTCACTTCGGTTTAAACCAGCATCTGCAGTTCCTTCCTACGCGCTCGTTCTTGTCTCTGTCTTTTACTTTGCTTTTGTCTCTCGTGAGTGTAGACGAGACCGTCCCCGCCCACCCTCCCCGGGCCCGAGCTGTTCGCTCGGCCGCTTGCGAAGCGCGTTCGTGCGGCGCGTCACGTACGAGGCGAGGACCATCGCCGCGGGCGGGCTGATCGAAAGTGACGGCTCCGCTTCCGCCACTTAGCAAAGATGCCGGCGGCCTCACAGCATCCACTGAAAATGCCCTTCCCCATGTCAGGCCTGGGCCGAGCGACGGACCGACGCCTTCACGGGCTGCTGGCTACGTCTCGGTGATAACTCCAGAGACAGGGTCTGTTGCCTCAGATACATCAATCAGCACGCCCCTTATTAAAGGCCCTTTACATTTCCAAACAAAAATGCAACAAACTTGCGCTCATTAACCTCACATTTTGCATTTGGGTTGACATGTTGTTAGTTGAAGGAAATGAAGGCCACAGAGTAATTAGTTGTAGGTAAAACATTGAATTGGCTGACATGTCAGTGACAAAGGCTTGTGTGGCTGATGAGACATTCCTGCAAGTTACACTTCTGGTGGTACTTGGACCAGAACCGCTCGCACCACAGAGGACAAAGAAGCTCACTCTGTCCCCGCTATTCTCAAAAACCCATGAAAACAATCCCAGGGCAGGAACTCCACCGGCAATGTGTTAGGATGGGAAAATTAGGGGCAGGATGCAAGATCAACTGGAATGGCAAAGGGACCTTGCTTGAGTTCTTGGTTCTTGGTTTCTTGGTCCTCCAAAATATTCCAAATGGAATTTAAACTGGAGGTTGGAGATGCCTTTATTGAACCTCTCCTGTATTTTACATGTAGTAATCTAGCCGCCACTTGGCGGGTGAATTAACATCACCAGACAAGCAAAATGCTGCAGATTCAAGGAAATACACATTAGAGCAAGAAATGTTAGTAATACTCTGCTGTACAGGCAGCATCCATGGAGGGAGAAGCTATGAATAAATGCACTGTGAGCAGTTTTGGACCCCATGCCCGAGGAAGGATGTGCTGGCTCTGGAGAGGGTCCAGAGGAGGTTTACGAGAATGATCCCAGGAATGAGTGGGTTAGCATATGATGAGCGTTTGTCAGCACTGGGCCTGTACTCACTGGAGTTTAGATGAATGAGCGGGGACCTCATTGAAAGATACAGAATAGTGAAGGGCTTGGATAGAGTGGATGTGGAGAGGATGTTTCCACTAGTGGGAGAGTCTAGGACCAGAGGGCACAGCCTCAGAATTAAAGGATGTTCCTTTAGAAAGGAGATGAGGAAGAATTTCTTTAAGGGTGAATCTGTGGAATTCATTGTCACAGACGGCAGAGGAGGCCAAGTCATTGGGTATTTTTCAGGCGGAGATTGACATGTTCTTGATTAGTGCGGGTGTCAGGGATTATGGATAGAAGAGAGGAAAAGGAGGAGCGGGAAAGAGATCAGCCATGATTGAATGGTGGAGTTGACTTGATGGGCCGAATGGCCTAATCCTGCTCCTATAACTTATGAACTTATGGTCCACATTTCAGGTCAATAACCCATCCAGATAAGTCCAGTTAACTACACAAGCCTAGATGTTACGTTCATATGTAAATGGATTTAGCTTGAATCCACTTCCTTCTGTTCCTCTAGATCGAGGGTGGTTTGTTTCCACTTTAGTCCCAACAAAGCCAAGTCGGGTACCGCAGTCTTCACCAAAGACGGTACTGGAGGTGACTCTCAGGCAGGCAGGTCACTTTAGTTTAGTTTAGTTTAGAGATACAGCACGGAAACAGGCCCTTCAGCCCACCGGGTCCGCGCCGACCAGCGATCCCCATTCACTAACACTAACCTGCACGCATTGTATCTCTAAACTAAACTAAAACAACATTAAATATATAGTGAGCCCATCAATGCTTCTACTATCTCAGAAGATCGAAGAGGCCACGGGCGAGGCGCTGATGCTGCTGCTGCACTCCATGGGCTGCACTACGTCGGGACGGGTGAGGCGGGGCTGGACGCAGCGCTCCGACCCGACAGTCCCCTCGACCCGAGTAGTAGCGGTCAAATACGGGACAGCGGTGGTCCCGTACGGGACAAACCAATTTAGCCCAATATATACGGGATGTCCCGGCTAATACGGGACAGTTGGCAACACTAGGCGGTGTAGGAAGGAAGAAAGGAAGAAAGGAAGAAAGGAAGAAAGGAAGAAAGAAAGAAAGAAAGAAAGAAAGGAAGAAAGGAAGAAAGAAAGAAAGGAAGAAAGAAAGAAAGGAAGAAAGGGTAGGAGGGAGTGAAGGTCTGAATGGAGACGGTAGTCAGGGCTTACAATTTCTTCCTTGTTTCTGCTTCGTCCGTTCTTCCTGTTCCACTGTCTCACCTCTCCCTTCTCCCTCTCCCTCCTCCCGTCTCGCCCGCGCCCCGTCCCTCGCTCCCGCTCCATCCCTCCCCCCCGCCCTCCCCTCCCCTCCCTCCCGCCCTCCCTCCCCCCCTCGCCCTCTCCCCCTCTCGCCCTCGCGTCCCTCTCCCCTCTTTGTTTTTGGTGTATCGCGGGAGGGGTTGTTGGAGGTTACCTACAATTGGAGCATTGAATGTTCAATTTGACGTAACCTCCATAAATCTGCACGCTGTTAAGATTTGAGAGAAAGCTGGAGCACCTGAAGGAAACCTATGTGGTCACAAGGGGAATGTGCACACTCTGTGGAACAGCACCTCAGTTCAGGATTGAACCCGGGTCTCTATCCTACACCATCCTACACACACTAGGGACAAATTACATTTATACCTAGCCAATTAACCTACAAACCTGCACGCCTTTGGAGTGTGGGAAGAAACTGAAGATCTCAGAGAAAACCCACACAGGTCACGGGGAGAACGTACAAATTCTGTACAGCCAGCATCTGTAGTCAGGAGCGAACCCGGGTCTCCGGCGCTGAAAGCGGTGTATAGGGCCTGTCCCACTTGGGCGTCATTTGCGCGTAATTTACGCAACATCATTTACGTGTCATGACGCACGCGTCAAACCGCGCACGTGATGCGCGCATGGTGATGTAGGCAGTGTCGCACAGTCGAGCGCGGCGCCCCAGGATTTTGGGATGTACAAAATCTTCGCTCGCCGTCTGCATGACGCACAAATGACGCCCAAGTGGGGCAGGCCCTTTAGGCAGGAACTCTACCGCTGAGCCCATGTTGTTGTAGTTTCCGGCTTAAGACTTGGTTTCTCCATTCTTTACGCAGAAAGCTTTCTGAGAACATTGGCCTTGTTTAGAACACCGTACCTTGAACATAGAACAGTACAGCACAGAAACAGACTCTCCGCCCCACTATGCACGCACCGAACACAATGGCAAGCCAAACTCTTATCTATTGACACCTTATTCAGATCCCTATATTCCCTGCATTTCCATGTGCCTGTCCAAAACCATCTTAAACACCACTATCGTATCTGCCTCCACACGTTCCAGGCACCCACCACCCACTGTGTAATAAAAACCTGCCCCGCACATCTCCTTTAAACTTTGCCCCTCTCAACTGAAAGCTGCGCCCTCTAGTATTGGGACGACAGATGGCACAATGGGCTAAGTGTTCGGCTGGCGACCGGAAGGTAGCCGGTTCGAATCCCGCTTGGAGTGCATACTGTCGTTGTGTCCTTGGGCAAGACACTTCACCCACCTTTGCCTGTGTGTGAATGTGTGTGAGTGATTGGTGGTGGTCGGAGGGGCCGTAGGCGCAGATTGGCAGCCACGCTTCCGTCAGTCTGCCCCAGGGCAGCTGTGGCTACAGAAGTAGCTTACCATCACCGAGTGTGACTGAGGAGTGAATGAATAATGCGATGTAAAGCGCCTTGAGTATTAGAAAGGCGCTATATAAATCCCATCCATTATTATTATTATTATTTGACATTTCCATCCTGAGAGAAAAAAAGATTTTGACTGTTGACTGTATCTTTGCCTCTCCTAATTTTGAACACTTTTATCAGGTCCATACGTCTATAAGACAAAGGAGCAGAATTATGTCCCTTACCACTTAGGCGATATTTTAGACGACTACAGGCGATGAGGCTGTCGGCACATGGTCGCCGGGGTGTTGCCTGTATGGTCTCCTCAGTCGCCCAAAGAAACATAGCGTTTTTCTGGTTGCCGCTGGGTTTTGAAATGTTCAAAGCTTTTCTGCGACTGTGGGCTTGTCGTAGCTTGTCTTCTCCTGACTTAGGTGCTGTCGTAGGTTTTCGCCAGGATGACGTAGGTTGTCACCGGGTGCTGACTTCGGTGAATTCCATTGGCGACCACCTACGTCAACCGGCGACTGAATTGTTTTACCATGTCGCGGGTGGATGTAGGTTGTCGTAAGTGTGGTCGTAGGTGGACGTCCGAATGGGTCGCCGGTTGGTGGTAGCTTGCCGTAGCTTGACGTCGACTAGGTGGTAGGTTGTTGTAGACATTGTCGTAGGAGGGATCCAGTCGCTGGTTTATCGGCGACCTGCTACAACTATGACAGTCGCCGGCAGTTGCCGAAAAAGTTGCCTAAGTGGGACAGGCCATTAGGCTAATTGGAAAATCAGGTCAACTCCACCATTGAATCGAGACTAATCTATATTTCCTCTGAACGCCCTTCCGAATAAAAAACTCAACTAAAAAACTAAAAATAGCCCTTAATAAGGTCTCCCCACAACCTCTCGCGTTCCAGAGAAGATAATCCAAGTTTGTCCAACATCTCCTTGCAGCTTAGAGATATAGTATGGAAACAGGCCATTTGGCCCACTGACCATCGAACGCACATAGGGGCTATTTTACAGAAGCCAATTAATCTACAAAACTGCTGGTCTATGGAGTGTGGGAGGAAACCGGAGCACCCAGAGAAAACCCACACGGTTGCAGGGAGAATGTGCAAGCTCCGTACAGCTAGCTCCTGTAGTCAGAATCGAACGCATGCCTCTGGTGCTGTGTGCAGCAACTCTACCGCTCCACCACCTACTTTGAGGAAATTTGAAGAGGGATCCCGAGTGCAAATAGCACAGATCCATGTTCTCCAGAGACGCTGCCTGAGCCGCTAAGTTACTCCAGCATTTTGTGTCCTCTTCCAGGGATTAAACTAGGTAACTTTTAGTTTAGTTTAGTTTAGAGATACAGCGCGGAAACAGGCCCTTCGGCCCACCGGGACTGCACCGACCAGCGACCCCGACTCATTAACACTATCCTACACACACTAGGGACAATTTTTACATTTATACCAAGCCAATTAACCTACAAACCTGTACGTGTTTGGAGTGTGGGAGGAAACCGAAGATCTCGGAGAAAACGCACGCAGGTCATGGGGATAACGTGCAAACTCCGTACAGACAGCACCCGTAGTCGGGATGGAACCCGGATCACCAGCGCTACATTCGCTGTAAGGCAGCAACTCTACCGCTTCGCCACCGTGACCACACAAAACTATGAAGGGAGACTGGACAGACTGGGCTTGTTTTACTTTGAGTGGAAGAGGCTTAATGGGAACTATTCAGTGGTTCAATGGTGCTTTTTTGGTCACATGTGCAAAGTGCTAGCAGAGTGAAATTATTTTCCACACAAACAGTCCAGTAGAGTATTACCATACCCCCGATCTTCGATGAGCAAGTGTACAGATGTAGTCTACCAAACCTGCATGCAAGAGCCGCCATGCTTTGGTGCCATTTACAAAGTCCAGTCTCCAGTCCTTACGGGTGGCGCCTGATCCAGGTGATTCCCAGGCTATTGTGAATCTCCAGCCACCTCCTTCCTTGGACTCCGCATCCCTCTCCTCTCCTCCCCCGTCCGCCTTTGTTCCCCGGGGGTTTGGAGCCTCCCGCAGCCGACCTCGGGGGCGCAGTGGACCAGACCCCGGTCCCCTCTCCTCCCCTCCTCACCCGCCCCATCCGTGGTGGCAGGCTCTGTCCTCCCGAGCCTCATATCAGGCACCATCTGCGGAGTGAGGACAGGGCGGGCACGGTGGCGCAGCGGTAGAGTTGCTGCCTTACAGCGAATGCAGCGCCGGAGACCCGGGTTCCATCCCGACTGCGGGCGCTGTCTGTACGTTCTCCCCGTGACCTGCGTGGGTTTTCTCCGTGATCTTCAGTCTCCTCCCACACTCCAAAGACGTGCAGGTTTGTAGGTTAATTGGCTTTGTGTAAATATATAAAAATTGTCCCTGGTGGGTGTAGGATAGTGTTAGTGTGCGGGGATCGCTGGTCGGCGCGGACCCGGTGGGCTGAAGGGCCTGTTTCCGCGCTGTATCTCTAAACTAAACTAAAAATGCTGGGGTAACTCATCGGGACGGGCATTATTGGTGTACAATAGAGTAATACATACCCGGACTGATGCCCGGGGTGGGAGATTGCAACCATCACGTGGTCCGCCCTGTTTCAACAAATGCAATCAACCTGGCGTGCACAATCAAGTAAGATCAAATAGAACAAGTTGTCCTACAACTTTAGGCTGTGCACGCCATACGCAAGAAGAAGAAGAAGACTGATGCCCCACCCTGCCTTCTCCTTGCTGATGTTTTCAAGGGAGAGTTATGCCCCTGTCCCACTTAGGAAACCTGAACGGAAACCTCTGGAGACTTTGCGCCCCGCCCAAGGTTTCCGTGCGGTTCCCGGAGGTTGCAGGTGGTTGCGGGTAGTGGAAGCAGGTAGGGAGGCTGACAAAAACCTCCGGGAACCTCCGATCAGGGGATGATCAGCCATGATCACATTGAATGGCGGTGCTGGGTGGAAGGGCCGTATGGCCTACTCCTGCACCTATTGTCTATGTTCCTATGGTTGACAGCATAGCCACAAGAGATTCTATTTTTGGCATTCAAAGCACTGGAGGGCTGTTGTGTCGTGCAGCACCCGGGTTGTGCAAGCTGAAACTGGTCGCAACAATGATGCAAGCAGGAAATGGGTGCATTTATTTTTCTCCTCACTCTGACATTGCGTCAGGGAAAGAAGGCTAATTACCCAGTGGTGCAAAAGAACAAAGTGGAGCGCAGAACAGATCCTAATCTGTCAAACAATCCGATACCATGAGAACATGTTTCCAGCTCAGGTTCGACAGCCAGCCTCCATTGAATCTTATCTGTCAATAGACAATAGACAATAGGTGCAGGAGTAGGCCATTCGGCCCTTCGAGCCAGCACCGCCATTCAATGTGATCATGGCTGATCATCCCCAATCAGTACCCCGTTCCTGCCTTCTCCCCATATCCCCTGACTCCGCTATCTTTAAGAGCCCAAGTTGCCAAGGCTATACAAACAGTAAAGTGCCGGGGTTTCCATTTTAGTAAACAATAGCTGTTGACCAAAAAAAGGTCACAAAGTATTTGGGGGGGGGGGTCTCAGTCTCAGTCTCAGTCGACCCCACGACTGAAGAGAGAGGAGTTGTACAGTTTGATAGCCACAGGAAAGAAGCATCTTCTGTGGCGTTCTGTGCTGCATCAGTCTGAAGAAGGGGTCTTGATCAGAAACGTTGCCTATTCCTTCACTCCATCGATGCTGCCTCACCCGCCGAGTTTCTCCAGCATTTTTGTCTACCTTCGATTTTTCCAGCATCTGCATTTCTTTCTTAAACAAAGTGTTGGAGTAACTCAGCGGGTCAAGCAGCATCTCTGGAGGGCACGTACTGTATCGGTGACGTCTCTATACATAGGACAGGAACTTGCGTCAGATTGATCGTGGTTGGGAGGGGAGAAAGCTGTTTGAGAGGGAGTGGAGAACAAAGTCGGGCGAGTGATAGGTGGATACGGGTGTGGGTTCTTCTTTGATGGTTGTGGAAAGCCCAGATGAAAAGACCAAAAATATGAGATTGTAGCAGCATCTTCTGGTGCGCGCCAGAGTCGAACCCTGCGGTCGGAAGCCGCGCGCACGTGACTCTGGGAGGGGTCGGGATTTCGCGCGGTTTCTGGGCTCAGCTCGCCAGTCGATTGAGGACCACCGTTGTGTGTTAGGACTTGTGATACCAGAGAACCTTGATTCTGAATAAATCTTGTTTCAAGCCACTGGGCGTTGTCTCGAATCCACCAAAAGATAAGGATAGAAGAGGAGCAAGTTGTGACCAGAATACTTTAGACTTTAGAGATACAGTGCGGGAACAGGACGTTCGGCCCACCGAGTCGGCATTAACCAGCTATCGCCCCGTACACGAACCCTGTCTTACACAGTGGGGACAATTTACAATTTACAGAAGCCAATAACGTACAAATCTGCACCTCTTTGGAGTGTGGGAGGAAACCGGAGCACCCGGAGAAAACCCACGTGGTCACAGGGAGAACGTACAAACTCCATACAGACAGCACCCATAGTCAGGATGGAACCCGGGTCTGTGAGGCAGCAACTCTACCGCTGCGCCACCATGCCACCTGGATGTAGGTAAGGGTTTTTTTTAAATAGGCAGACGATTAGACAAAGGCCAGAGATCTAAAGACATAAAGTGTGAGGATTGTGGGGTTGGGGATTGTGACCAGAGTAGGCCTGAACTTCTTTGAGCTTGTATTATGTTTTATGGACCTATTATATGCTAGAAGGGTTAGTGTAGATGAGCAGAAAGATCAGCATGAATGTGGTGGATCAGGGGGATGATGAGTGTTACATACAACTCTATGAATCTAAAGGGTCTGTCCCACTGAGGCGATTTTTTAGGCGACTCCCCGCTTGCCCAAAGAGTCGTAGCGCCTTTCTGGACGCCGCTAGAGTTTAAAATGTTCAACACTTTTCGGAGACAGTCGGCGACTGTGGGCTTGTCGTAGCTTGTCTTCTCCTGACGTAGGTGCTGTCGTAGATTGTCACCAGTATGACGTAGGTTGTCGCCAGTGCTGACTTCGGTGAATTCCATTGTCGTAGTCGCTGGTAGTCGCCTAAAAAATCACCTAATGGCCCTGTCCCGCTGTGCGAGTTCATTCAAGAGCTCTCCCGAGTAACTCGGGGTAAGCACGTAGAATGTACGTGGCGGGTACGTCAGAGCTCGGGGACATCTCTTAGCGGCTCGTAACGCTAACGGCAGGTACTCGGGAAAGGCGGTAAGCTCGGGAAGACTCGGGAAGATTTTTCAACATGTTGAAAAATGTCCATGAGAGCCCCGAGTACCGACGAGTGGCCATTACCGTAAATCTCCGAGTTCGAATCAGGGGAAACTCGGGAGAACTCTTGAATGAACTCGTACAGTGGGACAGGGCTTTAAGTGGGACAAGCCCATTAGTCCAGTCGCCGGTTTTTCGGCGACTTGCTACAACTCTGATAGTTTCCGGCAGTCGCCTAAAAAAATCACCTAGTGGGACAGGCCCTTAAGACTCTTGGGGACTTTTATATCAACATGAGATGGCAGGTGGGCTCCCAGTTCAACACCTCTACTGCAAGGCAGCACACCCCAGTACTGAATTTCTACCGCAGTCAAAATATAGAAACAACAAACTACAGATGTGGGCTAATACACTAAAGGTTTTGTGCAATTGATTGCCACTGACGGCTGTGGATGCCAGGTCAATGGATATTTTTAATGTGGAGTTTGATAGATTCTTGGTTATTATGGGTGTCTGGGGTTTATAGGGAGAAGGCAGATGGGGTTGAGAGGGAGAGATAGATCAGGCACGATTAAATGGCGGAGTAGGCTCGATGGGCTGAACGGCCTAATTCTGCTCCTATCACATGAACTTATAGTCCAAATGGCAGGTCAATGATGCATACGCCACCCCCACTACTTTCTCTTCCAAACCCTCCGTCTTCCACCTCCACCTTCTTCCCCTATGCCCCACCTATTTCTCCCCTCATTTTACACCCCCCCCCCTCCTAACCCGCTAATTTCCTCCCTCTAGCTCTACAATCCCCCAACTCTTCAAACCTGTCTCACACCTTCCCTTCTTGTCTCTGGGCTTTGTTCCATCCAACTGCCTTTCCGAGCCTCCCTCCCTCACCTGTGGCGACCTATTACTTGCCGCGCATTGCCCAGTATCTCCCCTTCTCCAGCTTTGTTCTCAAGTTCATGTGATAGTTGATATTTGGCCATTCGGCCCATCGTGTCTATGCTGCCATTCAATCATGGCTGAATGATTGAATATCTCTCCCTCCTAACCCCATTCTCCTGCCTTCTCCCTACAACCCCTGACACCCGCACTAATCAAGAATCTATCTATCTCTGCCTTAAATATAGAAACATAGAAATTAGGTGCAGGAGTAGGCCATTCGGCCCTTCGAGCCTGCACCGCCATTCAATATGATCATGGCTGATCATCCAACTCAGTATCCCGTACCTGCCTTCTCTCCATACCCTCTGATCCCCTTAGCCACAAGGGCCACATCTAACTCCCTCTTAAATATAGCCAATGAACTGGCCTCAACTACCTTCTGTGGCAGGGAGTTCCAGAGATTCACCACTCTCTGTGTGAAAAAAGTTTTTCTCATCTCGGTTTTAAAGGATTTCCCCCTTATCCTTAAGCTGTGACCCCTTGTCCTGGACTTCCCCAACATCGGGAACAATCTTCCTGCATCTAGCCTGTCCAACCCCTTAAGAATTTTGTAAGTTTCTATAAGATCCCCTCTCAATATATCCACTGACTTGGCCTCCACAGCCATTTGTGACAATGAACTCCACAGATTCACCACCCTCTGGCTAAATTAATTCCTCCTCATCTCCATTCGAAAGGCACATCTTTTTATTCTTCTCTTACCCTTCCCCCCACTCCTATCAGTCTGAAGAAGGGCCCCGATCTGAAACATCACCCATCCACATTCTCTAGAGATGCTGCCTGACCCGTTGAGTTACTCCAGCACTTTGTTCCTTTTTGTGTCCATGGTGTAGGTTTTGAACCCACGACATTATGACTCAGAATGAAGTTACATGTATGAATGAATACGTCATTGTCACATGTGATGTCACAGTGACATTCTTTGCTTGTGTACCCAAGGTATGCAAATAGTTGTCACATAAAGAGTGCTGACAGAGTTACAAAGTATCCCGCGACAGTTCCTCTTTTGTTCCTTCCCTCGTCAGCGGCGTCCTCACTTCCACGTGCCCATCCTCTTCGGTCAGTCGACGCCATCATCGACCGCCCCACCGACCTCTCCACTAACGCTGCCGGGTCCTCTCCTGATGCCTCCCTGGCGCCGACCCAGGCCCCAGCTGCGGGCTCCGTCGACCCAGGGGCTGATGGCCGTGGGCTTTGTTGACCCGCGAGGCTCCACCTCCGACACGCAAGGCTCCAGCCCGCGAGGGTCCACCTCTGACCAGCGAGGGTCCACCTCTGACCAGCGAGGCTCCACCTCTGACCAGCGAGGCTCCACCTCTGACCAGCGAGGCTCCACCTCTGACCAGCGAGGCTCCACCTTTGACCAGCGAGGCTCCACCTCTGACCAGCGAGGCTCCACCTCTGACCAGCGAGGCTCCACCTTTGACCAGCGAGGCTCCACCTTTGACCAGCGAGGCTCCACCTCTGACCAGCGAGATTCCACCTCTGGCCTGGGCTTCTCAGCAGCTCCACCGCAAAGTAGGACAATGAACACATAACTGATTGTAAAGACGTGCAGGCAGTGAATACCAAAGATCCTATAGCGGAGCAAGATAGACTCCTTCTAAATGCAATGGGATGACGTGTAGTACGCAACGGAGCGGAACGTGGGCCTTTTTTCCATCCATTTCAGTAACCCGACCCGACCCGACTTGGTTTGATTCCTTTATTGTCATTCAGACCTTACGGTCTGAACAAAATGTTGTTGCCTGCAGTCATACACAGTAACAATAAATAACAAAACATACAATAAACACAAATTAACATCCACCACAGTGAGTTCACCAAGCACCTCCTCACTGTGATGGAGACAAAAGTCTTAGTCTCCGTCTCTTCCCTCCTTGTTCTCCCTCTGCGCTGAGGCGATCGATCCAGGCCGAAGATGCCGCTCTCCAGTCCAGCGGACCTCCGTAGTGTTGTCGCCGCTCCCGAAAGCCGGAACGCCGTCTCCGCTCCGAGTCGGCCCGCCACAGCCTCAGCTCCGAGTCGGGCCGCTGCCGAAAGCTGGAACGCCGCAACAGCGAGTCGGGCCACCGCCGCCTCAGCCCCGGTCGGCCAGCCTCGCGTTGTAAGTCCTGGCTGGCTCTGCCTCCGGAGCCTCGAGGTCGGTCGCAGTTGGAGGCCGCCAGCTCCGCCATTAGGCCTCAGCGCAGACGGAGGCAGAGAAGGGGGATACGACAAGAAAAAGTCGCATTCCCTCCGAAGGAAGACAAAAAAACATGTTTCACCCCCCCCCATAACACAACCCAACAAACTAAAACTTAACTAAAACAAGACAAAAAAAACAATAACAAAAAGTAAAAACAGACGGACTGCAGGCGAGCCGCAGCTGTTCAACAACGCCGCCACTTCCGGATAATGACCACTGGAAGTTAGGAAAGGAAAGTGTGAATATTTTGACGATAAGACAGGTTTACGATTTTCCTTAAATTAGCCAATCTGGTGCCATTGATAAACAAAGTAAGAACAAAATCTCCCTCAGGGCACATGGCATTCAAGATTGCGTGCATAGGTTTTGAATGTAAGCAGCTGATTGCTGGCCAAATGGATTGGTATCTTTCACATTACATTCTGCTCGCACGTCTTTTTGAAACATTGACCTATGTGAGATAACTTAATGATGTCAGGTAAGGACACGGTGCGCCGCGGTCGAGTAGCTGCCTCACAGCGCCAGGGTGCCAGGTTCGATCCTGTCCACGGGTGCTGTCTGTAAGGAGTTTGCACGTTCCCCTCGTGACCTACATGGGTTTTCCCCGGCTGCTCCGGTTTCCTCCCACACTCCAAAGACGTACATGTTTGCAGGTTAATTTGACTTTGGTAATTGTAAGTTGTAAATTGTTCCTAGTGTGTGGGATAGTGCTAGTGTACGGGGTGATCACTCGTCCATGCCACTCGCTGGAGCAAAGCGCATATTTCTAAAATTAACACTAAGACACAAAGTGCTGGAGTAACTCAGCGGGTCAGGCAGCAACTCCGGGGAACATGGATAGGCAACGTTTCAGGTCGGGACCCTTCTTCGGACTGATTGTGTAGTTGGGGGGGGGGGGGGGGGGAATCAGAAGAAATCAGGGGCAGGGCAAAACATGGACTAATAGGCCAACACTGGTGAGGACGGATGGTTGGATAAAGGCCATGGATGGGAAAAAAAACAGAAGGTGTGAGACAAAAGGATTGACGAGTCGTGAATTGTGAAGCTAGAGGAAGGAACATAGGGGGAGGGGGGGGGGGAGGGGGAGGAGAGTAATAGGTGAGAGCCCAGGTGGGGCACAGGGGAGGGGAAGAGAGTGTGGTGTAGGGGATATAGGCAGGCGAGGGCAGTTTGACTTTACTTCAGGCTTTAAGAATCCATCATGGAGGCATTCTACAAATTCCCTTTCTTGGGGTCCAGTACCAACCTGATTTTCCCAGTCTACCTGCATGTTGAAATCTCCCATGACCACCATAGCATTGCCTTTCTTCCATGCCAATTGTAACTCCTGATGTAACTTGTATCCTATATTCTGGCTACTGTTTGGGGGCCTGTAGATAATTCCCATTAGGGTCTTTTTACCCGTACAATTTCTCACCTATATACACAATAACTTTACATCCTCTGATCCTATGTCACCCCTCGCTAAGGACTCAATTTCATTCCTAACCAACAGCTACCCCACCCCCTCTGCCCACCTTTCTATCTTTCCGATATGACCCTGGATATTCAGCTCCCAGCTCCGATCCTCTTGCAGCCATGTCTCTGTAATTCCCACAATATCATACTCACCAATTTCCAACTGTGCTACAAGCACATCCACTTTGTTTCAATAAAATGATGACATGGGTGTAGGCATAGATAGAGTAGACAGTCAGAACCTTTTTGCCAGGATGGATACAGAGGGCTTCCCGACGGGCCGCGGCTGTGGACTGGGCGTGCAGCCGGAGACCTTTATCAAGGCACAGCGGCCTCGATGCCTCCCGATCGCTGGTCGGGTCTGGGCGGGGACCTCGTGGGTAGACGCCTGGGTCGGGCGAAGCGGCCAACGGAACCTGCGGCTGGAGCCCAGGTCGGCACCACGGAGGCATGAAGTGGGGCATCAACAGCGGTGAGACCTCGACAATGGCAGTGGTGAAGCCTCGCGATGATGGAGCCTGGGCGGTGATGAAGCCTCGTGGCGGCGGCGGCGATCCTCGCGGGTCGACCCGCGGTCAATGGTCAATGAGAGCGTGGAGGACCACCGTGAGGGGAGAGGAGTAGGACAATGGACAATGGGGACTCAGCGTGCTTTGTTACTTTGTCAGCTCCGGAGGTGGCTGCTATTTGTAACAAAGTGTGAATGCAAGCAAAGAATGTCACTGTGCTTAGTCTCATGTGACAAGCAAGTATTCCTATTCCTATTCCTACATGCTTTCTGCTGACTGTATAGCATGCAACAAAAAAGCTCTTCACTGTTCCTCGGTACACATGACAATAAACCAAACTAAACTAAACCAAACCAAACCAAACCAAACCAAACCCTAAACTAAACCAAACTAAACTAATCTAAACTAAACTAATCTAATCTAATCTAAACTAATCTAAACTAATCTAAACTAAACTAAACTAATCTAAACTAAACTAATCGAATGCTAGAAGGCATACGGGTAGCTTTAAAATCAAATGGCAGAGGCATATGTGGAGTAAATCTTTTACATGGGTGCCTGGAACGCGCTGCCAGGGGTGGTGGTGGAGGCAGATACGATCACGGTATTGAAGAGATTTTGGGATAGGCACATGGATAAGCAGGAAATGGAGGGATATGGGTATTGGTGGATAGGGACCAAAGAGGGCAGGTTGGACTAGTACAGATGGGGCATCTGCATGGACGTTGGGCCAAAGGGCCTGTTTCCACACTGTATGATACTAAGTCTCCTTGCTGTATGATGCTATTATAACAAAGATTCATCACTTTTTCTGGGGATTCCTCATTGTGAAGAGGATAGAGCAGAGACTGGCATTTATGCAGTTCACCAATTTACACATGGACGTACCTTTACAAAGGAGATGACGAGCAATTTCTTTAGTGGTGAATCTGTGGATTTCATTGCCACAGACGGCTGTGGAGGCCAGGTCATTGGGTATTTTTAAAGCGGAGATTAATAGATTCTTGATTAGTGCAGGTGTCAGGGGTTATGGGGAGAAGGCAGGAGAATGGGGTTAGGAGGGAGAGATACTGTAGGTCAGCTATGATTGAATGGCGGAGTAGACTTGATGGGCCGAATGGCCTAATTCTGCTCCTATGTCTTAGGTAACTAATGAACTAATGGGCAGGCAGCTCTGGAATAAACTAGTTCACATACCAGCAACAATGACGTATACAATTTCAAACATGGGCAATTATGCAATGCATCGATGCACACACAGGAATCATCTACAATGCAATAATGCACGCAAAGGCTGCCATGCTGTCCTATATTGACACCACAAGCTGTTGTGTAATGCAGCCTTGTGCAATACATGGATGCACTATTTGCCTGGGAGGGTTTGCAGCCCTCCAGCAGATGTACCCGTGTTTCTATTTCCTCGTGCGTAGGCTGCTTGAAGAATGGAACAGGTATTGCTATCCTCTTTGCTTCTCTCTGCTCCAGGGCCACAAGAGGGGGGCTTTCTTGATGATTAACCCACCCTCTGTTCCACTGGGAACTCGTCACACAGTACGGTGCCTCCATTTCACTGCACGTAGCCAGGGGCAAGAAGTGAATGGTGAAGAGGGTGGATACTGTTCATGAGGTCATGAGTGATAGGAGCAGAATTAGGCCATTCAGCCCATCGAATCTACTCTGCCATTCAATCATGGCTGATCTACCTCTCCCTCCTAACCCCATTCTCCTGTCTTCTCCCCATAACCCCTGACACCCGTAATAATCAAGAAACTATCTCTGCCTTAAAAATATCCATTCACTTGGCAATGAATTCCACAGATTCACCACCCTCTGACTAAAGACATTGCTCCTCATCTCCTTTCTAAAATGGCAGCAAAATCAAGGACCAGGCGCACCCTGGCCACTCCCTCTTCTCCCCTTTCCCATCTGGCAAAAGGTGAAAACGCACACCTCCAGATTCAGTGTTTAAGAAGGAACTGCAGATGCTGGAAAATCGATGGAGCATCTATGGAGCGAAGGAAATAGACGACATTTCGGGTCGAGACCCTTCTTCAGATTCAGGGACAGTTTCTTCCCAGCTGTTATCAGGCAACTGAATCATCCTACCACAACCAGAGAGCAGTGCAGAACTACTATCTACCTCATTGGAGACCCTCGGACTATCCTTGATTGGATTTTGCTGGCTTTACCTTGCACTAAACGTCATTCCCTTATCATGTATCTATACACTGTAAATGGCTCGATTGGGGGGAGAATATGTGTTCGGCATGGACTAGAAGGGTCGAGATGGCCTGTTTCCGTGCTGTAATTGTTATATGGTTATATGGTAATCATGTATTGTCTTTCAGCTGACTGGATAGCACGCAACAAAAGCTTTTCACTGTACCTCGGTGACAATAAACTGATCTGAACTGAACTGAAATGGATAAATATATATCATGTCTGTCAGCCTCTGAATAGAGAAGAATTTTACTAATGTTCAGAACACAGAACAATACAGGACAGGAAGAGGCCCTTCGGCCCACAATGCCCATGCCAAACATGATGTCAAGATAAACTGAAGATAGACACAAAATGCTGGAGTAACTTTGTGGGACAGGCAGCATCTCAGGAGAGAAGAAATGGGTGATGTTTTGGGACGCGACCCTTCTTCAGACCGCAACTTGCATGTGGTCCATAGCCCTTCATTCCCTGTATGTCAAGAGTCAACAGTCAAGAGTGTTTTATTGTCAAATGTCCCGAAACGGAACGATGAAATTCTTACATGCAGCATCACAGCAGATGTGTGAATATTGTACTCTGTAAACACCGTAATAGACAACAACAACAACAAAAATCAGAATATGTAAAAAATGAACCAACAATAATAGTGCAAAACAAGAATAGTGCCCTTCTAAAAGCCAACACCACCACCCTTGGCAACGTGTTCCAGGCACTCGCCACCCTCAGTGTAGACAACTTGGCACGCACATCTCCTTGAACCTTTGCCCCTCTCACCTCAACACTATGCTCTCCAGTATTTCCCTCATAGTCTTGCTTTCCCTCAACATCAGTCGTAAATACAATGCATTTCCACAGTTTCCTATTTAACGGCGTCACGGTGGTAGAGTTACTGCCTCACAGCGCCAGAGACCCAGGTTCGATCTAATAGACAATAGACAATAGACAATAGGTGCAGGAGTAGGCCATTCGGCCTTTCGAGCCAACACCGCCATTCAATGTGATCATGGCTGATCATCCCCAATCAGTACCCCGTTCCTGCCTTCTCCCCATATGCCCTGACTCTGCTATTTTTAAGAGCCCTATCTAGCTCTCTCCTGAAAGCATCCAGAGAACCTGCCTCCACCGCCCTCTGAGGCAGAGAATTCCACAGACTCACAACTCTCTGTGTGAAAAAGTGTTTCCTCGTCTCCGTTCTAAATGGCTTACTCCTTATGCTTAAACTGTGGCCCCTGGTTCTGGACTCCCCCAACATCGGGAACATGTTTCCTGCCTCCAGCGTGTCCAAACCCTTAACAATCTTATATGTTTCAATGAGATGCCCTCTCATCCTTTTAAACTCCAGAGTGTACAAGCCCAGCTGCTCCATTCTCTCAGCACCTGACTATGGGTACTGTCTGTACGGAGTTTGTACGTTCTCCCCGTGACCTGCGTGGGTTTTCTCCGAGATCTTCGGTCTCCCCCACCCACACTCCAAAGACGTGCAGCTTTGTAAGCTCCTAGTGGCGGCGCGGCTCTGGCTGCAGCGGCTCTCCGGCAGTCCTGTTTGTTTTGTGTTTTTTGGGTTGTTTATTTTCGTTTTGGTTAGTCTAGTTTTGGTTTTTAGTTTGTGTTTTGGGGGGGGGGGGGTTGAAACGGGGCTTGCTGTCTCTCCCTGCGGGGGAATGCGACTTTTTTGTCGTATTCCCCTTCTCTGCCTCCGTCTGCGCTGAGGCCTAATGGCGGAGCTGGCGACCTCGAGGCTCAGGAGGCAGAGCCCGCCAGGACTCGCACTGAGCTCGCTCCCGTGAGGACGGCCCGGCTCGGGGCTGGAACAGGGCTTTCGTGAGGGGCTGTGACGGCCGGCCCGAGGAAGGAACGGTGCTCCCGTCGGAGTAGCCGAGCTCGGGGAGGAACGGCGTTCCCAGCCCGAGGGAGGAGCGGCGCCCGGTCGGGGCGGCCCAGCCTGAGGGAGGAGCGGCGCCCAGTCCGGGCGGCCCAGCCTGAGGGAGGAGCGGTGCCCGGTCGGGGCGGCCCAGCCTGAGGGAGGAGCGGCGCCCAGTCCGGGCGGCCCAGCCTGAGGGAGGAGCGGTGCCCGGTCGGGGCGGCCCAGCCTGAGGGAGGAGCGGCGCCCAGTCCGGGCGGCCAAGCCTGAGGGAGGGAACGGTGCCCGGTCGGGGCGGCCCAGCCTGAGGAGGAAGCGGTGCCCGGTCGGGGCGGCCTGGCGCGAGGGAGGAGCGGCGCCCGGTCGGGGCGGCCCAGCCTGAGGGAGGAGCGGTGCCCGGTCGCGGCGGCCTGGCGCGAGGGAGGAGCGGCGGCCTGGCGCGAGGCTGAGACGGTGGCAGTACTCACGTGAGGGCGATCCGGCTCGGGGGCTGGAACGATGCTCCGGGGGCTGGGACGGCAGTTCTGGGGCGGTGGCCTGAGACCGGGGGTTCGGCCGCGGGCCAGCGGCTGCGTCAGCAGGTCTGGTGAGCGGCAGCTTCGACTACCCCGGGCCGCGGTGTTTGAGCCGCGAGGACAGGTTTTAACATCGCCCGGGGGGTATCGCCTCAGCGCAGAAGGAGAAGAGGAGGGAAGAGACTGCAGCCCTAAGACTTTTGCCTCCATCACAGTGAGGAGATGTTGGGTGGACTCACTGTGGTGGATGTTAATATGTGTTTATTGTTGTTTTTTATTGTATTGTATTATATGTATGACTGCTTAAATTTCGTTCAGACTTCGGTCTGGATGACAATAAAAGGCTATTCTATTCTATTCTATTCTATTCTACTTGGCTTGGTATGAGTGTATAAATGACAAAATTGTCCCTAGTGTGCGTAGGATAGTTTTAATGTGAGGAGATATTGTGCGGTAGTGTTAATATGCTGGTCGGCGCGGATTCGGTGGGCCGAAGGGCCTGTTTCCACGCTGTATGTCTAAACTAAACTAAACTAAACAGTTCATGTATCCGGTGTGCAGTGTTATGGCCCTGTCCCACTAATGCCCCTGTCCCATTTAGGGAACCTGAACGGAAACCTCTGGAGACTTTGCGCCCCGCCCAAGTTTTCCGTGCGGTTCCCGGAGGTTGCAGGTGGTTGCCGGAGGTTGCAGGTAGTGGAAGCAGGTAGGGAGACTGACAAAAACCTCCGGGAACCGCACAGAATTCTTGGCTGAGGCGCAAAGTTTCCAGAGGTTTCCGTTCAGGTTTCCTAAGTGGGACAGGGGCATTAGGCTATTTTTTAATAATAATAATAATAATGGATGGGATTTATATAGCGCCTTTCTAATACTCAAGGCGCTTTACATCGCATTATTCATTCACTTCTCAGTCACACTCGGTGGTGGTAAGCTACTTCTGTAGCCACAGCTGCCCTGGGGCAGACTGACGGAAGCGTGGCTGCCAATCTGCGCCTACGGCCCCTCCGACCACCACCAATCACTCACACACATTCACACACATTCACACACAGGCAAAGGTGGGTGAAGTGTCTTGCCCAAGGACACAACGACAGTATGCACTCCAAGCGGGATTCGAACCGGCTACCTTCCGGTCGCCAGCCGAACATTTAGCCCATTGCACCATCTGTCGTCCCGCGACTGTCATAGTCGTAGCAGGTCGCCGAAAAACCGGCGACTGGACTAATGGGCCTGTACCACTTAGGCGATTTTCGACATAAAATTTGAAATAGAATCATAATTTAAATGCGTTCACGATCTCGCTAAACTTTGATACATCTCGCTGGAACTATCGCTGCATAGTGATGGCCAGCCCATCACCCTCTTCCTGCTACAATCTGATGCAGGCCAGTTTGCTGAGTTTGACTCTTGCCCAAACAATGCAAGCTTCAAACTCGCAGGAGGTAATATCACCAGCAACTTTCCCCCAGAAATTCTCACAGATGCGTTGCAGAAAGCATTTTATCGGGAAACATCACAGCACGGTTTGGGAACAGCTCCATCTTAAGACATGCAAGAAATGGCAGAGAATTGTGGACGCAGCCCAGACCATCACACAAACCAACCCATCCACTCACTCCATCTACACTTCACGCTGCCTCGGCAAGGCCAGCAGCATAATCAAGGACCAGTCTCACACCTGCCACTCCCTCTTCTCCCCTCTAGCATCGGGCATAAGGTACAGAAGTGTGAAAATGCACACCTCCAGATTCAGGGACAGTTTCTTCCCAGCTGTTATCAGGCAACTGAACCGTCCTCTCACCAACTCTTCCATTAACCCCATTGGAGATGCTCGGACTATCCTTCAATCGGACATTATCTTGCTGACCTCTGACCTCTACCGGGCTGAGGCCAGGCGACAACTCTCAGACACCTCCTCCTACTTATCCTTGGACCATGACCCCCACAGACGAGCACCTTAATCTCACAGACTATTTCTGATCTCATCACTTCCAGCTGTCTGACTTCCACAGCCACGAGCCTCATCGTTCCCCAGCCCCGCACAGCCTGCTTATACCTTCTCCCCATAATCCATAAACACAACTGCCCTGGCAGGCCCATTGTTTCTGCTTGCTCCTGCCCCACAGAAATGATTTCCATGTACCTGGACTCCATCCTATCCCCCCCTGGTCCAATCTCCCCACCTAGGTCCAAGACACCTCACACGCCCTTCATCTCATTAATGACTTCCGCTTTCCGAGCCCCCCATTCCCTCATCTTCACTATGGATGTCCAGTCACTCTTCACCTCCATCCCCCACCAGGAAGGCCTTAAAGCCCTCCGTTTCATCCTCGACCACAGAACCATCAAATTTCCCTCCGCTAACACTCTCCTCCACCTGGTGGAACTGGTCCTCACCCTCAACAACTTCTCCCACATCCACCAAGTCCAAGGTGCAGCTACGGGCACGCGCATGGGCCCCAGCTATGCCTGCCTCTTTGTAGGGCACGTTGAACCATCCCTGTTCCAGGCGTACACTGGCCCTATCCCCAAACTCTATCTCCGTTGGATTCGGTGCTACCTCCTGCACCCATGCAGAACTCATGGACATCATCAACTTCACCACCGATTTTCATCCTGCACTCAAATTTACTTGGACCATGTCCATTGTCCCCGACCTCTCAAAACATTGGAGGGACGTGTGTGTCCCCCCCCCCCCCCCCCCAGGATTTCCGCCCGTGCTAATATGCATCCATGTGTAGGAGGGAACTGCAGATGCTGGTTTAAACCGAAGATGGACACAAAAACTCAACGGGTCAGGCAACATCTCTGGAGAGAAGGAATGAGTGACATTTCAGGTCGAGACCCTTCTTCAGACTCTGTACACCATATGTATCTAAGTGTTTATGTATAATGATACCTGTAATGAACCGTATCCAAAAATGAATTTCACTATAGCTCGGTACCCTTCTGCTGTGGGGTAGACTGAGACTGACCTCCCCCCCCCCCCACCCCCGAATCTTTGCACATCCCCCAAGCCTTTCCCCTCGTTACTTTAATTTAATGTATCATGTATCTTGTGTTTCATGTATTTTGTGTTTTTATGACTGATGGCAGATCAATTTCCCTCCTGAGATAAATAAAGTTCTATTGTACCATATAGTATCATATCGTATACATCCTAACACTGGGAGACTGGAATATTTACGTTGCAGCATCATAACAGCTGTAAACAGAATGCAGATAAATTGTGTATTACAAACAAGAATTCAATAAATTAAAAACCTGAATACTCGTACAAAACAAAGCTCTAAGTGCAAGCAAGGACTGTCCATCATTCATAGTTGTCTAGTGTTCAAGAGACTATTGGGAAGGAGATATTCATGAACATTGTGACCATGGTTTTCAGACTTCTATACTTCTTCCCGATGGCAGGAGTGAAATGAGAGCGTGGTCAGGGTGGTGTGGGTCTTTGATGATGCTGGCTGCCTTTTTCGAGGGAGTACCTCCTTATTGATTCCTACGTTGGTGGGGTGGTCAGTACCTGTGATGGACCGGGCAGTGTTCACCACTCTAATAATCTACTTCAATCCTGGCCATTTCAGTTGCCAGACCAGTCCGTCATGCAGCCAGTCAAAATGCTCTTTACCCTATGTTTAATGTGCAAGGGAGTCTTTGTAGACAAAATGAATCTCCTTAAGGGCCTGTCCCACTTGGCCGTCAATTGCGCGCCATTTACGCGACTTGGTAGCGTGTGGGTAGCGCGGGACGGAAGCATGGAGTGGCGCGGAGGAGTGTGGGGTTGCGCGCAGTATCGCGCAGGGCGCCAGGATTTCGTCCTGCACAAAATCTTCGCACGCCACCGGCCTGTCACGTAAATGATGGCCAAGTGGGACAAGGTGACGTTTCGGGTCAAATGGGTGACATTTCGGGTCGAGACCCTTCTTCAGACTGAAACATCACCCATTCCTTCTCTCCAGAGATGCTGCTGAGTTACTCCTGCATTTTGTGTCTATCTTCAATTTAAACCAGCATCTGCAGTTCCTTCCCACAGATTAATTTGGTCTGCAGCTTGCTACTTTTCATTCACCTTTTTATGAATAGAGGCATTACATCTGCAGTTTTTCCAATTGTTAGCACCGCTCAAGAAACTGGGACATTTTAGAAAATCACCATAAATATCATAAACTGGGTAAATATCATAAACAGGATCCCCATTTATCCTCAATGGTGTGTACGTCCTCGGATGTTGTGCCCTCCTAAAGTCCACGATCAGCTCCTTAGTTTTTTTGACATTCAAGAGGAGGCTGTTGTCCTGACACCAGAGTGCTAGATCAGCCACCTCCACCCGGTAGGCCTTCTCATCGTCAGGCCCACCACCACAGTGTCATCAGCAAACTTTATTATAGAGTTGGAGCTGAACCTAGCCACACAGTCATGTGTGTACAGGGAGTACAATAGGGGGCTGATGACGCAACCCTGGGGCGATCCTGTGCTCAGGGTGAGGGACTTTGATGTATTCCCTCCCATCTTGACTACCTGGGGCCTGGCGGTGAGAAAGTCCAGGACCCAGGCACACAGGGGAATGTTGAGCCCCAATTCCAGCAGCTTCTCAGCAAGTCTGGTGGGGACTATCGTGTTGAAGGCTGAACTGTAGTCTCTGAACAGCATCCTCACGTAGCCCCCCTTCTGGCTGTCCAGATGAGAGAGAGCGGTGTGCAAGACCTGGGAGACCGCATCGTCCGTGGATCTGTTCGGACGGTATGCGAACTGCAACAGGTCCATGTTCCGAGGGAGGAAGGCGCAGATGTGTTTCTTCACCAGCCTCTCAAAGCATTTCATGACTACCAAGGTAAGGGCCACCGGACGGTATTCATTCAGACAGGCTGGGGAGGCATTTTTTGGTACCGGTACAATGATGGATTTTTTGAAGCAGGCAGGGACCCAGGACTTGTCCAGGGAGAGGTTGAATAATGTAGTGAGCACCGGAGCTAGCTGCGTAGCACAGGACTTGAGTACTCGCCCCAAGATGCCATCTGGGCCTGCTGCTTTCCTCGTGTTCACCCGTGTCAGAGCCCTCCTCACGTCGTGCTCAGACAGAGAGAATGTGTGCACATTCCTCCCTTCAGCTTCGGTAGCCAGCCCGCTGGCGGTATTGTCGATAGTCGGCAGACCTGGAGTGGTGTTGCCCCTCTCGAAACGAGCGTAAAAGGAGTTCAGGTCATCAGCTAGGGAGGTGCCGGCACTTGCGGATGAGGGAGGTTAGTTGGTTACAATCCGTAGCCCCTGCCACAGGCTTCTGGTGTCCTGCTGCTCCATCTGTAACTCCATCTTGTCCCTGTACCTTCTCTTTGCGTCCTTCACCGCCCTTCGCAGTCGGTAGGACTCTGCCTTGTAGACGTCCATGTTTCCTGATGCCAGGCCCGAGTTGTAGGCAGCGGTGCGAGCATTCAGGGCCACACGAACAGACCTGTCTACAGAGGTTTTTGGTTCGGAAAGGTGCTTACCCTTACCGTGGGGACGATGTTGTCGGTTACTGTTGCGATGAAGTCCGTGACTGCTTCCGCGAACTCACTGACGTCACTGGAACTTGCTTCGAACATATTCCAGTCGACATCACTCAGTGCATCTTGCAGCATGGCCTCTGACTGGTCGGACCACCGCTTCACGTCCCTCGTCACTGCCGCTTCCCGATTTATCCTCTGTTTATACTCCGACAGCAGGAAGCATTCTTGTGATCATTCCTGGCGGACTGAACAAACAATGAATCCTGTTACACCACTCATTACCATGCGTCATTCATTTCCAGAATGTTTATTTTCAACATTTAGCCTGAAGGCCTTACACTGACCAGGTTTACTGCTGTACAGGTTTAGTCTAATGTCAGATACTCCATTTGGTTGTTGATCGGTATTTATTCTGTGAACATGCCAATAGACAATAGACAATAGACAATAGGTGCAGGAGTAGAACATTTGGCTCTTCTGGCCAGCACCGCCATTCAATGTGATCATGGCGCTTGTATCATAGAAACATAGAAACATAGAAAATAGGTGCAGGAGTAGGCCATTCGGCCCTTCGAGCCTGCACCGCCATTCAATATGATCATGGCTGATCATCCAACTCAGTATCCCGTACCTGCCTTTTCCCCATATCCCCTGATCCCCTTAGCCACAAGGGCCACATCTAACTCCCCCTTAAATATAGCCAATGAATTGGCCTCAACTACCTTCTGTGGCAGAGAATTCCAGAGATTCACCACTCTCTGTGTGAAAAATGTTTTTCTCATCTCGGTCCTAAAAGATTTCCCCCTTATCCTTAAACTGTGACCCCTTGTTCTGGATTCCCCCAACATCGGGAACAATCTTCCTGCATCTAGCCTGTCCAACCCCTTAAGAATTTTGTAAGTTTCTATAAGATCCCCCCTCAATCTTCTAAATTCTAGCGAGTACAAGCCGAGTCTATCCAGTCTTTCTTCATATAAAAGTCCTGACATCCCAGGAATCAGTCTGGTGAACCTTCTCTGTACTCCCTTTATGGCAAGAATGTCTTTCCTCAGATTAGGAGACCAAAACTGTACGCAAAGTATCATTTCCATTGCCACCACCTCAACTGGAGAGTGGTCCTGACCTCCCATCTACCTCATCAGAGACCCTTGGACTATCTTTAATCCGACTTTACTGGACGTTACCTTGTGCTAAATGCTATTCCCTTTATCCTGTATCTGTACACTGCGGATGGGCTGATTGTTATCATGTATAGTCGAGGGACTCAAATAGAGAAAGCTAGTAGACAGAATGGGAGGCAGGAAGCAGAAAAGGGAAGCACTCGGACACAAGAGGAGAAAGAAAAAAAAGGAAATAAACAGAGAAGAAGAGGCGGGGGGTTTCTTAAATGTGCATATTTTAATGCTAGGAGCATTGTAAGAAAGGTGGATGAGCTTAGAGTCTGGATAGACACCTGGAAGTATGATGTTGTGGCGATCAGTGAAACATGGTTGCAGGAGGGCTGTGATTGGAAACTAAATATTCCAGGATTTCGTTGCTTCAGGTGTGATAGAATTGGAGGGGCAAGAGGTGGTGGTGTTGCTTTGCTAGTCAGGGAAGATATTACAGCAGTGCTTTGGCAGGATAGATTGGAGGGCTCATCTAGGGAGGCTATTTGGGTGGAACTGAGAAGTGGGAAAGGGGTAGCAACACTTATAGGGGTGTATTATAGACCGCCAAATGGGGATCGAGAATTGGAAGAGCAAATATGTAAGGAGATAGCAGATATTAGTAGTAAGCACAAGGTAGTGATTGTGGGAGATTTCAACTTTCCACACATAGACTGGGAAACACATTCTGTAAATGGGCTGGATGGGTTGGAGTTTGTAAAATGTGTGCAGGATAGTTTTTTGCAGCAATACATAGAGGTACCTACTAGAGGAGGGGCAGTGTTGGACCTCCTGTTAGGAAATGAGACGGGTCAGGTGGCAGAGGTATGCGTTGGGGAACAGTTCGGGACCAGTGATCACAATACCATTAGTTTCAATATAATTATGGAGAGGGTCAGAACTGGACCTAGGGTTGAGATTTTTGATTGGAGAAAGGCTAACTTTGAGGAGATGCGAAAGGATTTAAAAGGAGTAAATTGGGACAGTTTGTTTTATGGGAAAGATGTGGAAGAGAAATGGAGGACATTTAAAGGTGAAATTTTAAGAGTACAGAATCTTTATGTCCCTGTTAGGTTGAAAGGAAACAGTAAAAATTGTAAAGAGCCATGGTTTTCAAGGGAAATTGGACACGGTTCGGAAAAAGAGAGAGATCTACAATAATTATAGGCAGCATGAAGTAAATGAGGTGCTTGAGTAGTATAAAGAATGTAAAAAGAATCTTAAGAAAGAAATTAGAAAAGCTAAAAGAAGATATGAGGTTGCTTTGGCAAGTAAGGTGAAAGTAAATCCAAAGGGTTTCTACAGCTATATTAATAGCAAAAGGATAACGAGGGATAAAATTGGTCCATTGGAGAGACAGAGTGGACAGCTATCTGCAGAGCCAAAAGAGATGGGGGAGATATTGAACAATTTCTTTTCTTCGGTATTCACCAAGGAGAAGGATATTGAATTATGTGAGGTAAGGGAAACAAGTAGAGCAGCTATGGAAACTATGAGATTCAAAGAACCATATAACCATATAACCATATAACAATTACAGCACGGAAACAGGCCATCTCGACCCCTCTAGTCCGTGCCGAACACATAATCTCCCCTAGTCCCATATACCTGCGCTCAGACCATAACCCTCCATTCCTTTCCCATCCATATAACTATCCAATTTATTTTTAAATGATAAAAACGAACCTGCCTCCACCACCTTCACTGGAAGCTCATTCCACACAGCTACCACTCTCTGAGTAAAGAAGTTCCCCCTCAAGAAGAGGAAGTACTGACACTTTTGAGAAATATAAAAGTGGATAAGTCTCCAGGCCCGGACAGGATATTCCCTAGGACATTGAGGGAAGTTAGTGTAGAAATAGCAGGGGCTATGACAGAAATATTTCAAATGTCATTAGAAACGGGAATAGTGCCGGAGGATTGGCGTACTGCGCATGTTGTTCCATTGTTTAAAAAGGGGTCTAAGAGTAAACCTAGCAATTATAGACCTGTTAGTTTGACGTCAGTGGTGGGCAAATTAATGGAAAGGATACTTAGAGATAATATATATAAGCATCTGGATAAACAGGGTCTGATTAGGAACAGTCAACATGGATTTGTGCCTGGAAGGTCATGTTTGACTAATCTTCTTGAATTTTTTGAAGAGGTTACTCGGGAAATTGATGAGGGTAAAGCAGTGGATGTTGTATATATGGACTTCAGTAAGGCCTTTGACAAGGTTCCTCACGGAAGGTTGGTTAAGAAGGTTCAATGGTTGGGTATTAATGGTGGAGTAGCAAGATGGATTCAACAGTGGCTGAATGGGAGATGCCAGAGAGTAATGGTGGATGGTTGTTTGTCAGGTTGGAGGCCAGTGACTAGTGGGGTGCCACAGGGATCTGTGTTGGGTCCACTGTTGTTTGTCATGTACATCAATGATCTGGATGATGGTGTGGTAAATTGGATTAGTAAGTATGCAGATGATACTAAGATAGGTGGGGTTGTGGATAATGAAGTAGATTTTCAAAGTCTACAGAGAGATTTATGCCAGTTGGAAGAGTGGGCTGAAAGATGGCAGATGGAGTTTAATGCTGATAAGTGTGAGGTGCTACATCTTGGCAGGACAAATCAAAATAGGACGTACATGGTAAATGGTAGGGAATTGAAGAATGCAGTTGCACAGAGGGATCTGGGAATAACTGTGCACAGTTCCCTGAAAGTGGAATCTCATGTAGATAGGGTGGTAAAGAAAGCTTTTGGTGTGCTGGCCTTTATAAATCAGAGCATTGAGTATAGAAGCTGGGATGTAATGTTAAAATTGTACAAGGCATTGGTGAGACCAAATCTGGAGTATGGTGTACAATTTTGGTCGCCCAGTTATAGGAAGGATGTCAACAAAATAGAGAGAGTACAGAGGAGATTTACTAGAATGTTGCCTGGGTTTCAACAACTAAGTTACAGAGAAAGGTTGAATAAGTTAGGTCTTTATTCTCTGGAGCGCAGAAGGTTAAGGGGGGACTTGATAGAGGTCTTTAAAATGATGAGAGGGATAGACAGAGTTGATGTGATCAAGCTTTTCCCTTTGAGAATAGGGAAGATTCAAACAAGAGGACATGACTTCAGAATTAAGGGACAGAAGTTTAGGGGTAACATGAGGGGGAACTTCTTTACTCAGAGAGTGGTGGCTGTGTGGAATGAGCTTCCGGTGGAAGTGGTGGCGGCAGGTTCGTTGGTATCATTTAAAAATAAATTGGATAGGCATATGGATGAGAAGGGAATGGAGGGTTATGGTATGAGTGCAGGCAGGTGGGACTAAGGGTAAAAAGTTGTTCGGCACGGACTTGTAGGGCCGAGATGGCCTGTTTCCGTGCTGTAATTGTTATATGGTTATATGGTTACATGGTTATATGGTTATATGGTTATAGTCTTTCTGCTGACTGGATAGCAAGCAAGATAAAAGCTTTGCACTGTACCTTAGTATATGTGACAATAAACTAAAGTTTAGTTTAGTTTAGTTAAGTTTAGAGGTACAGCGCAGAAACAGGCCCTTCGGCCCTCTGAGTCTGCACCGACCAGCGATCCCCACACATTAACACTATCCTACACACACGAGGGACAATTTACACTTATACCAAGTCAATTAACCTACAAACCTGCACGTCTTTGGAGTGAAAACCTACACGGTCACAGGGAGAGCGTGCAAATGTTTTGCAGACAGCACCCGTAGTCGGGATGGAACCCGGGTCTCCGGCGCTGCAAGCGCTGCAATGCCCCATGTCCCACTTAGGAAACCTGAACGGAAACCTCTGGAGACTTTGTGCCCCACCCAAGGTTTCCGTGCGGTTCCCGGAGGTTTTTGTCAGTCCCCCTACCAGCTTCCACTACCTGCAACCTCCGGCAAACACCTGCAACCTCCGGGAACCGCACGGAAACCTTGGGTGGGGCGCAAAGTCTCCAGAGGTTTCCGTTCAGGTTTCCTAAGTGGGACAGGGGCATAAGGCAGCAACTCTACCACTGCGCCACCGTGCCACATAAACTAAACTAAACTCTGTAACTTGAGCGCCACGAAGGCGCACCGGTTGCGTTGCTGCCTTACAGCACGTGCAAGTGTGTAAGTTTGTACGTTCTCCCCGTGGCTGCATGGGTTTTCGCCGAGATCTTCGGTTTCCTCCCACACTCTAAAGACGTGCAGGTTTGTAGGTTAATTGCTTTGGTGTATGTATAAATTGTCCCTAGTGTGTGTGTGTGTGTGTGTGTGTGTAGGGTCGTGTTAGTGTGCGGGGATCACAGGTTGGTGTAGACTTGGTGGGCCAAAGGGCCTGTTTCCGCACTGTATCTCTAAACTAAAGTAAACTAACTCTAACGTCAGTGATTGTAAAGGAACATCACGCAGTATGCAGGCTGCATGCCTCGACTCGTCCAGCATTGCAACTATTTCTTCAATGGAAGCTGTTTTCAATTAACTATGTTCTCCCCGTCCATTGATAAAAATAGACCTTGTTCCCTGTAGGAACAAGCAACGGCAGATGCTGGTTTGCCGAGGAAAGGCACCAATTGTGTAGGAGGCAGCCATTTTGTTTCTGTGTCTGTCATCTATCTGTTGATTGGCAGTTAAAGAACATGCTTTTCTCTAGACTACACTTCTTCCCACCATGCATCCGGTAAAGACCCAATCCCCTACTCACAACTCCCCCGTCTATGCCGCATCTGTGCCCAGGATGTGGTTTTCCATACTAGATCTTCGGAGATGTCCTCATTCTTTAGGAAATGGGGGTTCCCCTCTTCCATTATAGATGAGGCTCTCACTAGGGTCTTCTCGATATCCCGCAGCTCAGCTCTTACTCCCCCTCCCCCATTCATAACAAGGACAGTCCCCCTTGCCCTCACCTTCCACCCCATCAGCCGTCACATACAACATATAATCCTCCAACATTTTCTCCACCTCCAACGGTTTCCCACTACTGGCCCCATCTTCTCATCTCCACCCCTTTCTGCTTTCCGCAGAGACCGTTCCCTCTGCAACTCCCTGGTCAACTCGTCCCTTCCCACACAAACCACCCCTTCCCCAGGTACTTTCCCCTGCAACCGCAGGAGATGCAACACCTGTCCCTTTACCTCCCCCCTCAACTCCATCCAGGGACCCCGACAGTCTTTCCAGGTGAGGCAGAGGTCCACTTGCACCTCCTCCTACCTCATCTACTGTATCTGCTGTTCCATGTCAAAGGTCAAAGGTCAAAGGTATTTTATTGGTCACATTCACATACACGTGGGTGCAGTGTATCGGTGGGGGCGCTGCAATGGCGGCAGCCCTGTCAGCAGCGCGTTAGTATTTCAACTTTTTTTATTTTTTTAGTATGTTTAAAGTATGTTTTTAATGTTTCTTTGTGTGTTTTGTGTGGGGGGTGGTGTGGGGGGGTGAGGGGGGAACCGCTTCGGTCGCCTCCTCCATGGAGAGGCGACTTTTTCCAGGTCGCCTCCCCCGTGGCCTAACAGCAAGGATCGGCGCGGCCTTTTCCGGAGACGCGCCCGGGGCTTCAGCGGCGGGCGCAGCGTGGACTCTCGGCGCGGAGCGGGTGAGCCCTCGCTGTGGCTCACTGGAGGGTAGCGCTCCGTTTCGCTGGCCCGGGGCAGCCGGCAGCCTGAAGCCGCGCGCGGTCTGCACAGCTCCAGCTTGCGCGGCGTCTACAGCCCGGGATCCCTCGTGGGGGACCCGGGGGAAGAATAAGCCATCACTCCCGGCCCGCGGCCAACTTCTACCGCGGCGCGGCGTGAACTTACCATCACCCCTGGAGGGGAGCTTCGACCGCCGGCCCTGCGGTCTGCGGTGCTTCTGTCTGCGGCGCGGCGGGAACTTTAAACTTTAAATCTTCGACCGCCGGCCTGCGGCCTACACCAACTTAAAGCCGCGGTCTCCGGTGGGGAAGAGCCGACTCTGGACTTACCTGGACTTGTACCTTGTCCTTTTACCATCTGGACACCCGCAGCAACGGCTGCGGAGGGTTGAGGTCCCGACCACGGGGGAAAATGGAGGAGGACTGGCCAAATTGTGTGCCTTCCACCACAGTGATGAATGCTGTGGTGGATGTTTATGTTAAACTTTTATTGTGTTTTTGTGTGTGTTCTTTTTCATTGTACCGCTGCTGACATATTCATTTCACTTACACTTTATGTGTAATGTGACAAATAAACCATATTGTATTGTATTGTCGTGAAGTGAAGTGAAATGCTTCTTGCCATTTTGCAGCACATAAAGAAGGAATACAGACATAACATTAATAAGAGTTTTAAACATAAAGAACATCCCCCCACAATGGTTCCCATTACGAGGGAAGGCACAAAGTCCAGTCCCCAACCCCAGTTCACCCATAGTCGGGCCCATTGAGGCCTCCACAGTTGCCTCTACGGAGGCCCGATGTTCCAGGCCATTCTCGCCGGGTGATGTTGCTCTGGCGTCGGGAGAGTCCTCTCAGCGGCATGGGAACCCTGGAACGGCCGCTTCCGTACTGGAGGCCGCGGCTTCCAAAGCCAACAGGGCTGCGCCGGTTGGAGCTCCACAACTGGCGATCTCATCTAGAGATCCCAGGCTCCCGGTGTAAAGTTCAGCGCCGCCGCCCGCAGCTGGTCGCTCCACAGTCCCGCAGCTCCGCGATGTTTTCCTCAGCGATCTTCAGCTCACCGGAGCTCCAGCGCGGCGACCCGGGCAAGGCATCGCCCGCTCCACGATAGCGCTCCAGCGCTGTGCCGCCACCGAAGCCGAGGTTCTGGGCGGTCCCCGACAGGAAACGACGCTCCAGGCCCGCTGGTAGGCCGCGAGGACGGGTCGAAGCAGCAGCCCGGAGAAAAGCTGCCTCTCCGAACAGGTAGGGACCCTGAAAGGTAGTTTCCCCCTTCAACTTCTCTACATCGGCGAGACCAAACGCAGGCTCGGCGATCGTTTCACTGAACACCTCCGCTCAGTCTGTCTTAACCTACCTGATCTCCCAGTTGTTCAGCACTTCAACTCCCCCTCCCATTCCCAATCTGACCTCTCTGTCCTGGGCCTCCTCCATTGTCAGAGTGAGGCCCAGCGCAAATTGGAGGAACAGTACCTCATATTTCGCTTGGTTTACACCCCAGCGGTATGAACATTGACTTCTCTAACTTCAAGTAACCCTTGCTTTCTCTCTCCATCCCCTCCCTCTTCCCAGTTCCCCCACCAGTCTTACCATCTCCGACTACATTCTATCTCTGTTCCGCCCCCTCCAGTGACATCAGTCTGAAGAAGGGTCTCGACCCGAAACGTCGCCCATTCATTCTCTCCACAGATGCTGCCTGTCCCGCTGAGTTACTCCAGCATTTTGTGTCTACCTTCGATTTAAACCAGCATCTGCAGTTCTTCCTTGCACATGCTTTTATTTATTGTCGTTTTTTTTAGAGATGCAGCGTGGAAACAGGCCCTTCGGCCCACCGGGTCCATGCCGACCAGCGATCCCCGCACATTAACACTATCCTACACACACTCGGGACGATTCACACATCTACCAAGCCCATTAACCTACAAACGTGTACGTCTTTGGAGCGTGGGAGGAAACCGGAGCACCCAGAGAAAACCCACACAGATCACGGGGAGAACGTACAAACTCCATATAGAGAGCACCCACAGTGGGGATTGAACCCTGGTCTCTGGCGCTGCAAGCACAGTAAGGCAGCAAGCACCGTGCCACCAGAAGGAATGGGATTTCGGAGTGGAATTTTCACTGTCTGCTGCAGTACAGTTCCAACAATTAGATCCCAAAAGACATTCCTGAGGTGCCGCGCTGCAAAGACCTTCCCAAGATGCCGTGGCTGAAAAACCCGCTCGGATGACCCAAATGCTCATCGGGGATGCGGACATGAGGAGCAAGGACCGGTAGCAGGATGAACCGGTTTAAATGCCTCCAGCGCCTACAAGGTGGGCTGCAGGAGGCACCCCCAGGTCAGAAGGATAGCCAGGCGAGGAGAGGAGAGGGACGTCGGTTCACGGGCCGGTCTGGTAGCAGGTGAGGACCAGCGGGCACAGGTTCAAGGTGAAGGGGAAAAGATTTAATAGGAATCTGAGGGGTAACTTTTTCACACAAAGGGTGGTGGGTGTATGGAACAAGCTGCCAGAGGAGGTAGTTGAGGCTGGCACTATCCCAATGTTTAAGAAACAGACAGGTACATGGATAGGACAGGTTTGGAGGGATATGGACCAAACGCGGGTTGATGCTGTGGGTCTCCGCTTGTGCTGTGTGTCCTGGGGATTCACATACGCTGCTGTGGTGGCTGTTTATGTTTAATCTTTATGTAATATTGTGTCTCCTTGCTCTTTTTTTGGTGTGAATTATGGTAAATCAAATGTCATTGTACCTCCGGGAACACGTGACAATAAAGGACTACTGAACTATTGAACTGCAGATGCGGGTTTACAAGAAAAAGAGATAAAGTGCTGGAGTAACTCAGCGGGCCGAGCAGCATGTTTCCCTGCTGTATTTGAACTAAATGTCTCCATAACTTTACACCAGTATTGACCATAGATCCTATAGCAAGCGAGATGGTCCACTCGACGAAAAAGGCGTAGTACGGTCATGGGCAGATTCATGGGTCATTTTCGGCCCCATTTCCGTAACCGGTTTCCGTCTCCGCACCAAAGATCCCATAGCAATACTAGTGCGGAGACGGAAGCCGGTTACGGAAACATCCTCGTAAAAATAAAAGTTATGTGGGAAAAATCTTCTCCTCATTTTCAGAATTATAATTTATTAACACAAACTGTTCCCCCGCAACCTTGATTACACTGCGAATCGGGTCGGGTCGGGTCGGTTTACTGAAATGGATGAAAAAAAAGCCCACGTCCGCTCCGTTGCGTACTACACATCAGCCCATTGCATTTAGCAGGAGTGGTCTAGATAGATATAATTTATTTGCCACACAACCAGGGTTGGTGGAAATTTGGGTTGTCAGCAGCAGTACAATAATAAAGAACACACAATAAAACTTTAACACAAACATCCACCACAGCATTCATCACTGTGGTGGAAGGCACAAAAATTTGGCCAGTCCTCCTCCATTCCCCCCCCCGTGTACAGGACCAGAGTCCAGAGTCAGTCCAGGATCGGCTCTTCCTCACCGGAGACCGCGGCTTTAGATTGTTGTAGGCCGCAGGCCGGCGGTCGAGATTTAAAGTCCCCGCCGCAGCCAGAAGCATCGTAGACTGCAGGGCCGGCGGTCGAAGCTCCCCTCCAGGGGTGATGGTAAGTCCATGCCGCACCCGCGGTAGAAGTTGGCCGCGGGCCGGCAGTGATGGCTTCTTCTTCCCCCGGGTCCCCCACGAGGGATCCCGGGCTGTAGACGCCGCACCAGCTGGAGCTTCAGGCTGTGACTGCAGGCTGCCGGCTGCCCCGGGTCAGCGAAACGGAGCGCTCCCCTCCAGCGAGCCCCAGCGAGGGCTCACCCGCTCCACATCGAGAGTCCACGCTGCGCCCGCCGCTGAAGCCCCGGGCGCGTCTCCGGGAAAGGCCGCGTCGATCCTTGATGTTAGGCCACGGGGGAGGCGACCTGGAAAAAGTCGCCTCTCCATGCAGGAGGCGACCGAAGCGGTTTCCCCCTCACCCCCCCACACCACCCCCCACACAAAACACACGAAGGAACACAAAATACACACTTTAAAACATACTAAAAAATTAAAAAAAGTTGGAAAAACTGACGCGCTGCTGACAAGGCTGCACACAAAGGAGCGCCCCCTACAGCAATTTATTTCTATCTTGCTCCGCTATAGGATCTTTGGTATTGAGTATAGAAGTTGGGAGATCATGTTACAGTTGTATAAGACAATAATGAGGCCACATTTAGAGTATTGTGTTCAATTCTGGACAGCATGTTATAGGAAAGATGTTGTCAAGCAGAAAACGGTGCAGATAAATCAAATACCTCGTATGTTGCAAAACATACTTGGTGAATATAGTTTGATTATGATTATGATAAGATTTCGAGGATGTTGCCAGGACTCGAGGGCCTGAGTTTGTAGGGAAGATTGAGCAGGCTAGGACTTGATTACTTGGAGTACAGGAGGATGAGGAGTGATCTTATAGAGGTGAATAAAATCATGAGGAGAATAGATAATTAAAAAATCTATATATTAGAAATAAATTGGATAGTTATATGGACGGGAAAGGAATGGAGGGTTATGGTCTGAGCGCAGGTAGATGGGACTAGGGGAAAATACGTGTTCGGCACGGACTAGAAGGGTCGAGATGGCCTGTTTCCGTGCTGTAATTGTTATATGGTTATATAGTTATTAGATAAGAGTCTCTTGCCCAGAGAAGGGGAATCGAGAACCAGAGGACATCAGTTTAAGGTGAGGGGGGAAAAGATTTAATAGGAACCTGAGTGGTAACTTTTTCACTCAAAGGGTGGTGGGTGTATGGAACAAGCTGCCAGAGGAGGTAGTTGAGGCTGGGACTATCATAACATTTAAGAAACATTTCGACAGGTACATGGCTAGGGTAGGTTTAGTGGGATAGAGGCCAAACGCAGGCAGGTGAGACTAGTGTAGATGGGGCACGTTGGCCGGTGTGGGCAGGTTGGGCAGGTTGGGCTGAAGGGCCTGTTTCCACACTGTATCACTAAGTAAATAAGTAAGTAAGTAAGTTTATTGGCCAAGTATTCACATACAAGGAATTTGCCTTGGTGCTCCGCCCACAAGTAACAACATTGACAGTTACGAATGACTCAGAAACCACTAAACATTAATAATTATAAGACATTAATGATAAAACACCATTGATCAAGCATGTGAACCAACAAAATACCAGGTCAAAGGGAGGCTACAGATTTTAGGCTGTATGACTCTATGACCTGTGTAAAGCCTTTCATTTAGTTCCCTTCCAAGACAGGTACACTGATGAAAACCACTGCAATCAGAGACGGGATGGTGCTTCCGTGTGAATGAAGGATATGGCAAGATTGCAGAACATGCAGGGACCAAGTCCCGGCAAACTGTGACTCACAGTAGGAGCTAGTCTCATCTCCAGCTGCTATTGTAGGTGCTAAAGAACATGACTTCACCTGCGTCCAATGTCTTCTGAATGAAAGATTCTTTCACAATGAAGATAGACACAAAATGCTGGAGTAACTCAGCGGGACAGGCAGCATCTCTGGAGAGAAGGAATGGGTCGAGACCCTTCTTCAGACAGAGAAAGAAGAAGAGTCTTGACCCAAAACGTCACCCATTCCTTCTCTCCAGAGATGCTGCCTGTCCCGCTGAGTTACTCCAGCACTTTGTGTCAATCTTCGATGTAAACCAGCATCTGCAGTTCCTCCCTACACATTCTTTCAAATCATATTCTGCACAGAACCCGGCCTCGACAGGGAATGCCGTGGTATTGGTTTATTGTTGTCACTAGTTTAGCTTTTTCAGTTTACAGATACAGTGTAGGAACAGGCCCTTCGGCCCATTGAGTCTGGGCCGACCAGCGATCCCCCCTTCAAACTAGTTCTATGTTATCCCACTTCCTCATCCACTCCCGACACACGAGGGGCAATTTACAGTGGGCCAATTAACCTGCCGTTAAAACCCGCACCGCTTTGGGATGCGGGAGGAAACCGGAGCACCCGAAGGAATTCCCACATGTTTTCACAGGGAGAACGTGCAAACTCCACACACACAGACAGCACCCGAGGTCAGGATCGAACCTGGTTCTCAGGCGCTGTGAGGTAGCGGCTCTGTACCGGCTGTGCCACCGTTTCCTTAATGTTTATACACCTCTGTAAGATCTCACCTCATCCTCCTGCGCTCCAAGGAATAGAGTCCCAGCCTACACAACCTCTCCCTATAGCTCACACCCTCTTAAAGGGTAAATCTTCTCTGAACCTTTTCCAGCTTGACAACATCTTTCCTATAACATGTTGCCCAGAACTGGACACAATATTCTAAATGCGGTCTCACCAACATCTTATACATCTGCAACATGACCTCCCAACGTCTATACTCAATACTCCGACTGATGAAGGCCAAAGTGCCAAAATCCTTTTTGACCACCTTATCTACCTGTGACTCGACCTTCAAGGAACCATGCACTTGTACTCCTAGATCCCTCTGCTCTACAACACTACCCAGAGGCCGACCATTTACTGTGTAGCTCCTGCCTGTGTTAGACTTCCTAAAATGCAACACCTCACATTTCTCTGATTAGATTTTACAGATAGGGCACGGAAGAAGGCCCTTCGGCCCATTGAATCTATGCAGACTATCAATCACCCATTCACACTAGTTCTATGTCATCCCACTTTCTACATGGGACAATTTACAGAAGCCAATGAACCTACAAACCCGCACGTCTTTGCGATGAGGGAAGAAACCTTTAAATGTCTTGACCAGAATGTTTTCCTGACCTTCAGTAAGCACAATTCTGGAAATCTTTTGTTTAGAGCTTAGAGGTGCAGCATAGAAACAGGCCCTTCAGCCCACCTAGTCCATGCTGACCAATGATCACCCCGTTCACTGGATCTATCCCACACTTTAAGGACGATTTACAGAAACCAATTAAACTACAAACTTGGAGTGTGGGAGGAAACCGGAGCACCCGGAGAAAACCCACGTGGTCAGGGGGAGAACGTACAAACTCCGTACAGATAGTGCCCGTAGTCAGGATCGAACCTGTGAGGCAGCAACTCTACCGCTGCGCCACCGTGCCACCCTGTTTCATTTTTTATTCAGCTTTTGCAGATCACTCTGAGGATCGCTGCAGAATGTTCCAGAAACAGATGCGGCGGTGGTGGCGCCACAGTGCTGGGGCCACGCTACCTGCTTCTAAACAAACAAGTGTTTATCGGGACACAAGGTATTCGGACCGTCAGTCAGCGCAGCCAAGCTGCCACGGCCAGCCAGCGATCTTCATCAGTTACATAATCAGGCTTGTTCCAGCAGGCTGCTTCACACTCCACTCACTCAAACACTCTGCTTGTTCCCATGGGAGAGCAGACACTAAACTCACCAGCGCTCGCTGCTCAACACCTTCACTGACACATACCATTGATACAGCCATTGTCTGTGTGTGTGTGTGGGAGAGAGGGGGTGAGAGAGAGAATGAGACAGAGAGAGTGAGAGAGAGAGAAAGAGAGAGGGAGAGATAGGGGGAGAGAGAGGGGGCGAGAGAGAGAGGGGTGGGAGAGAGAGAGAGTTGGGAGAGAGTACAAACTCCGTACAGACAGCCCCCGTAGTCGGGATCAAACGGGTCACTGGCGCTGTGAGGCAGCGAATCTACTGCTGTGCCACTGTGCCACCCATAGAAACATAGAAACATAGAAAATAGGTTCAGGAAGAGGCCATTCGGCCCTTCAAGCCAGCACCGCCATTCATTGTGACCATGGCTGATCATCCACAATCAGTAACCCGTGCCTGCCCTCTTTATTGGCCACCCCTTCTTAGACTGTGGCCCCTGTGATGAAGCCGAATTTTAGTTAAAATATAAGAAGATATTAAATTGGCTTCTGGGCTATCTTACAGCTTATATTTAGTCTCAAATTAGGCTTGCCTCAGGTTGCAGTGTGTGGGATAATAAATCCTATAACATTGTCTCCCAAGTGAGGAAGTGACAGAGAAAGAAACAGCTAGTCACATCTTTGAAGTAAGATGCCATAAACCAAATGGCCAATGTTTATGAGGGACCAAGTGACAGAGAGGAAGCAGCAAAAGAGCTAGGGTGATCTCTGTGAAGATAAAATGGCATTATCCAAATGGCCAATGTTTATGAAGGACGAGAGAGGAACCAGGGAAGTAGAAAGATAAAATGTCGTAAACCAAATGGCCAATGTTATCTTGTAACATGTAAACAAAAGGCCTTTGATGTGATGCATTCTGTGGAAACCTTTTCCTGTATCTCTGACCATGACTAATGTCTGTGAAATGTGCTAAGGGAACAAAAAAACCCTATTTAAGGCAATGTAATTCTGTTGTTCAGAGAAGGTGGCTGAGCACAGTTAAGTGTCTACCTTGGTCACTTGACTGGAGTTCTCCCTCTCTTCCATCGGCCGATGTTAAGTAAAGTTTTGAACTGGTCTACCAAACAGTTTGTGTGGTGTCTGTTTATTAAGAAGCGAACCTGGTTTAGTAGTTATAAAAGTAGCTTTTTCATTGGCGTAGTTATGCAGGCCTCGCTGGGACCACATCAACGGCTGACTGTGCAAGAGATTGCAGAGGTTGCCGGGATTGGACGGGAGATAACTGAGCTCTATCGGCCCCCTTGTAAGACCGACTACCTAGAAACTCCCGGGAACATCTGTGATCCTTCAGCAGACATTGAATTGGTTCCCTGTCGAGGTTCTTAGAAACAGACAAAGGTAAGACCAGTTGGGCATTATATGGTTTTTTATTAAGAAGGGATTGTGTATGTATTTTTAAGACAGAATTGTGTATGTATTTTTAAGAAGGAATTGTGTATATTTTTAAGAAGGACTTGAGCAGTTTCTCTTTCTCTCTCTCTCTGTCTATCTCTCTTTGTTTTCTTTTTTTATCTCTCTCTACTAAGGGCTCATCGGCCTCGTTGAGACATCCGTGATTTGTCGGGTTGAGATACGGGGGTTGAGGTTTGCGTCTGGCTTATTGAGACATCCGAAGGGTTGTCGGGTTGAGAAATAAGTGGCGTTGTATATTAAAGAGTTAAGAAGTCTGCCAGGTTGAGAAACGGGGGTCCCGGTTCGCGGGTCTGCTTCGTTGAGACACCTGGGGCTTATTTTAGGTCTGCCAGGTTGAGAAACGGGGGTCTCGGTTAGCGAGTCGGCTTCGTTGAGACACTTGGGTCGTATATTAAAGAGTTAAAAAGTCAGCCAAATTGAGAAACTGGGGTCTCGAGTAGCGAGTCGGCCTGGTTGATATATTTGGAACGATTCGGCATTAAGAAGTCTGTTTTCTCTTTCTCTTTCTCTTTCTTTCTATCTATCTATGGGGAATGCTTTGGATAACAGTCCAACATACGTGTTATTTGAATCCTAGGTATAATAAGAAATTTAGAATGTTAAGTTACAAGTTGACCAAATGGTTAGGGGATGAAGCCTGGCCAGTAGGGGGAACATGGAATGTAGAGACATTTATATGGGAAAGGAAGGCAGGAAAGAAATGGAAGAAAGGAATTAAAACATGGGAAGCAGAAGCAGTGAAGAAGCATGAGGAGAGTATAGAGTTTGAAGTTGGATGGATACTGTATGTAAGAAGGGGATAGAGTTAAGAAACAAGGATAGCACTCGGAAAGGATGGAACGTATTGCAACTAGAATGCCAGTGGGCAGAGGAACAAGAGAAAATAATTAAAAGACAGACAGGAGGTGAGAAACAGGTGATGGTTAGTAAAAAATAAACCCAGTACTGGTAAATCCTCTGGAGGAGACTTCATGTCTGGCACGACGACCCTATTTGGTAATGAAGATGAGGAGTTAGATAATCTTGGGAGATGTCCACCTCCCTATGCCCTACCAGTAGCAATGGCATCTTTACCTGGGACAGTTCCGTCAGTAACATCCCTATACCTTGAAGTTCTGACCTTACAAAGCTCCCCAGGATTGGGAGCACGGGAATGCCTTTCTGTGCGTAATTTGCTTGAGGCATTGATGCTACCAGAACAGCTGGTCATTGTTAAATGTACTGCACACACTGGTGCTGGGGACCCTATAGCAAAGGACAATGAGTTGCTGATAGTGTATCCAAACAGGCAGCCTGTACATCCAAATGCATAGTGACAGCACGTAAACAGACGCTAGCAAATAGAACGGTCCTGCCAAACATGAAGGAGGTATGTACATTACAGAGGGACGCCTCTCATATATAATAATAACTATGGAAACAAGAGGGCTGTGCCATTGATACAGCACACCCCGCTTGGGCAAGTTGGTGTACACTACATTTTTACCGTCTTACCCATGCTGGTAAGGAGGGAATGATAGGATAACAAAGGAAATGTGGTGGCAGGCCTCTGAATGTAAAATTTGCCAACGAAGTAATCCACGCAAACCAATTAAGATCTGCTGAAACTACAGTAACATTGTTGTAATCCCAGGTTTGGCCTACCTACTGTCATAAACTCAGACAATGGTCCTCATTTTAACCACTATTAATAAGGAAACATGTGCACATTTTAATATCCGACAGCAATTTCACTGTGTACACCACCCACAGGCATCTGGGATGGTGGAAAGAGTCAATGGGGATTGCAAAACAAAATTCCCCCGGAGGTAAATCCTTTTTCTGACAGGCAACTATGTTATAAAAAATAGGAAACCAGTGACCAAGGCCATAAAAGCTATACGATGAATGATGGTGCTGGTACAAGAAGAAATTGAGACTGTGTTGAAAAGAACAACCAAGTGTTGCTAACAACATGAACTGCTGTAAAGATTGAAGATCATCGTCGCTGGATACATTTGATTGACTGTGAACAGTTTGTGGAAACAAGGACGATGGGCTATTGATGCTCCCTTTATTCTGGGGTGGCCCAGCCCACATGGACTGAACTTTCTTCAGAATGGCAAACTTGCGGACTAACCCACATTTAAAGGATGGTACACACCTCCTTTTAAACAAGATTGAAGTCAAACATGACAAGCGCAGCAAAGATACCCTGACTACAGACAGTAAGAGATCTGCAAAGGCCAGTTAAATCTACCTGTTTTTGCCACAACCAAGGCACTGGTGTATTTTTAGGAAACAGTATATTTTTGACAGGGCATTGTTATGTTGCAAATGCAGTGCCACACAATAGAAGCATGAACCAGTTACACCAGCACACGGGGAGTTCCAAGCGAAGCCGAATAAAGGCTGAGCAATTTTTATGATCCTTTTCCTGTCCTATGGTAGTATCTCAGTGTCACGTCCGGGGGAGGTTGGTGGCCATTTAAAATGTTTGGAGGGACTTGTGGAACGATTGTCCACTATGAAATGATTGTGTTACTAGTGTTCTATTAATTTGTCTGATGAGATGCTTATGGTCTTTCGTATGGTCTTTCGTATGTACTCAGCAAGGACTGTAGTTGTTATCAAAATTTTGATTTAGTTGAACTTAAAGTTGTTGCACTGTTCTATGTGATATGGTCATAAGTGATAGGAGTAGAATTAGGCCATTCGGTGATGTTCAATGATCTAATGTGGTATCATCGTTGCGGAGTAATAATGACTTTTGAAAGAAAATCTGTATTTAACGATTTCACTTTGAAAATCTTTCATCTGTAAACCAGCGACCAATGTACCATAATCCTCCAGCTCCACCCACCCCCCCCCCCCCCACACACGATATCTCTCCCCCCCCCCCCCCCCCCCCCCACCTCCGTCTTTGCTGAGCTGAAGTTCCAAGAAAGGGGGCCTCTTGTTCACTGAGTCAGACAAGTGACCTTGAAAACAAAACTCCTCCTTTGTCTTTCAACTTTCACTGCCAAGAGAAATAATGTAATACAAACTGTGACACTTAATGGGAGAATGAATTACAGACTTTTTTTTTTTCTAACTGATCAAAGACTATGAGTTGGAACAGCCCAGAAAAGCAAACATAATTAAGTTAGTGATATCTGTCAAGGCATTTCACTGGATACGTTAATTAATCCAGTATTTGACAGCACTGGGCCTGGAGTTTAGAAGGATGAGGGGACACCTCATTGAAACTTACCAAATAGTGAAAGGCTTGGATAGAGTGGATGTGGAGAGGATGTTTCCACTAGTGGGAGAGTCTAGGACCAGAGGGCACAGCCTCAGAATACAAGGATGTTCCTTTAGAAAGGAGATGAGGAGGAATTTATTTAGTCAGAGGGTGGTGAATCTGTGGAATTTATTGCCACAGACGGCAGAGGAGGACAAATCATTGGATATTTTTAAAACGGAGATTGACAGATTCTTGATTGGTGCAAGTGTCAGGGGTTAATGGCAGGAGAATGGGGTTAGGAGGGAGAGATAGATCAGCCATGATTGAATGATGGGCCGAATGCCCTAATTCTTCTCCTATGACGTATGAGCTGATGAATTCATGGGGTTCAAGAAGGAACTGCAGATGCTGGGAAAATCGAAGGTAGACAAAAATGCTGGAGAAACTCAGCGGGTGCGGCAGCATCTATGGAGCGAAGGAAATAGGCAACGTTTCGGGCCGAAACCCTTCTTCAGACAGTGGGGTTGTTCCATTATATAGAACATAAACAAGAGTACAGCACAGGATCTGGCTCTTCGGCCCACAATGTTTGTGCCGGACATGATTCCAAGTTAAACTGATCTCGTCGGCCTGTATATGATCCATATCCCTTTATTCCCAGAGCTTCCATGTGCTAATCTAAAAGCCTCCTAAACGCCACAATCACATCTGCATGCTGTATCGTGTATTCTATGCTAATTGACTATATATTTAGTTTAGTTTAGTTTAGAGATACAGCGCCGAAACAGGCCCTTTGGCCCACCGAGGCCGCACTGACCTGCGATCCCCGCACGCTAACACGATCCTACACATGTAAATATTGGCCAAATTAGAGTTATTATAAAATAGAGGATCTATGCATCTGCAGGACCTGTTTGGCCTTTTTCTGTGTGAAGCTACAAGCTGCAAGCCGGTGCCAGGAAGGCTAGGTCCTAGATTGATATATCAGATAAGGTGAGGACCAGATGTCCTCTTCATTGTTAAAATGTATGTGGACTTTGCAGAGAAGCTCAACGGTGGGGATTGTGGATGCATTGGTGATAATTTTCCAAAACTCCCTGGAGGCAGGAACGGTCCCAGTGGATTGGAAAATGGCCAATGTAACACCTATATTTAAAAAAGGAAGTAAACAGAAGGCGGGTAACTATAGACCGGTTAGTCTATCATCGGTGGTGGGTAAAATGTTAGAGACAATTATTAAAGAAACACTAACGGGGCACTTGGATAAACATGACTTCATCGGACAGAACCAGCATGGTTTTGTGAAGGGGAAGTCCTGTTTAACGAATCTGCTCGAATTCTTTGAGGAAGTAACAACCCGGGTGGATAAAGGGGAACCGGTGGATGTGGTATACTTGGACTTCCAAAAGGCTTTTGACAAGGTGCCACATAAGAGACTATTGCTAAAAATAAAAAATTATGGGATTGGGGGTAATATATTAGCATGGGTAGAGGATTGGCTAACAAATAGGAAGCAGAGAGTGGGGATAAATGGTTCATACTCGGGATGGCAACCGGTAACTAGCGGGGTTCCGCAAGGGTCGGTGCTGGGACCCCAGTTGTTCACAATTTATATAAATGATTTGGAGGAGGGAACCAAGTGTAATATATCAAAATTTGCGGACGATACAAAAATGGGAGGAAAAGTAGGGGATGAGGAGGATAGGAAGAGTCTGCAAAAGGATATAGATAAGCTAGGTGAGTGGGCAACAACTTGGCAGATGAAATTTAATACTAATAAATGTGAAGTCATTCACTTTGGGAAAAAAAATGATAGGGCAAGTTATTTTCTAAATGAGGAGGAGCTGCGTTGTAATGCAACGCAAAGGGATCTAGGGGTATTAGTACATGAATCACTAAAAGTTAGTATGCAGGTGCAGCAAGCAATCAGGAAGGCCAATGGAGTTTTGGCCTTTATTGCTAGGGGGATTGAGTATAAAAACACGGAGGTCTTGCTGCAGCTGTACACAGTATTAGTGAGACCACATTTGGAATACTGTGTACAGTTCTGGGGTCCATACTTAAGAAAGGATGTACTAGCCCTGGAGGCAGTGCAGCGAAGGTTTACAAGATTAATTCCTGCAATGAGGGGATTGACATATGAGGAAAGGTTAAGTAGGCTGGAACTCTACTCTTTGGAGTTTAGAAGAATGAGAGGCGATCTCATTGAAACATATAAGATCGTGAGGGGCCTTGATCGGGTGGATGCACCGAGGATGTTCCCAATGATCGGGGAAACTAGAACTAGGGGACATAGTTGCAGAATAAGGGGGGGCTCTTTTAAAACTGAGATGAGGAAGAACTTCTTCACCCAGAGGGTGGTTAATTTATGGAATTCACTGCCCCAGGGAGCAGTGGAAGCAGAAACGTTAAATATATTTAAGACTAAAATAGATGGTTTTTTAGCTGCCAAGGGGATAAGGGGCTACGGGGAGAGGGCAGGGATATGGACCTAGGTATGGTTAGTATAGTAAGACCTGAGTGATCTCCTGGACAAGTGTCGATCGCCTGGATTGGGGTCGGAGAGGAATTTCCCGGATTTTTTTCCCGAATTGGACCTGGGTTTTTATCCGGGTTTTTGCCTCCCCAGGAGATCACGAGGTTCTTGGGGTGGAGAGGGGTGATAGCGGTATAAAGGGGAGGGTAGTGTCTTGTGTTCTGTGTCTTGTGTCTACTGTTTGTGGGTAAGTGTGTCTGTTTAGTGTTCAGCCATGAGCGAATGGCGGTGCGGGCTCGACGGACCTGGTGGTCTACTCTCGCACCTACTTTCTATGTTTCTATGTTTCTATGTAAGGGCGCTTGGGACTGCGTGACCTTTTGGAGGTATCTGCTTCCACGAGGCTAAAGGGCTTGGACAAGCGGAGACAAGGATCGAACCCGCGGTGGTTAGGTATTGTGTAGGGAGTTTGTTATTGTTTCATAAAATAAAGTTTAGCGGTCCAGTGCTTGATTCAGTGTTTTACTGAACTAGACTAAGGGGGGTTAGCTTTAGTAGCATAATTACACACACACTAGGAACAATGTACATTTATCAAGCCATTTAAACTACAAAACCTGTACGTCTTTGGAGTGTGTGGGGGAACCGAAGATCTCGGAGAAAACCCACACAGGTCACGGGGAAAATGTACAAACTCCAAATAGACAAGTTGCAAGCATTTTAAGGCAGCAACTCTACTGCTGTGCCACCGTGCCACCATGTATGTCTGGCATATCACACAACAGCAATTCAACAGAGATTTGTTGTCTTTCAAGTCCCAGCTCCCCCCTCACATCCCTGACATGTGCAAGTTTGTGGGCTAATTTAGTTTAGTGTAGAAATGCAACACAGAAGCAGGCCCAAAGTGTTGGAGTAACTCAGTGGGACAGGCAGCACCTCTGGAGAGGAGGAATGGGTCAACGTTTTGAGCCAAGACAAAGAAACATGAGCAAATCTGCAGATAACACAAAGCTGGGTGGCAGTGTGAACTGTGAGGAGGATGCTATGAGAATGCAGGGTGACTCAGACAGGTTGGGGGAGTGGGCAGATGCATGGCAGATGCAGTTTAATGCGGATAAATGTGAGGTTATCCACTTTGGTATCAAAAACTGGAAGGCAGATTACTATCTAAATGGTGTCAAGTTGGGAAAAGGGGAAGTACAACGGGATCTGGGGCTCCTTGTACATCAGTCTATGAAAGTAAGCATGCAGGTACAGCAGGCAGTGAAGAAAGCGAATGGCATGTTGGCGTTTATAACAAGAGGAATCGAATATAGGAGCAAAGAGGTCCTTCTGCAGTTGTACAGAGCCCTAGTGAGACCACACCTGGAGCATTGTGTGCAGTTTTGGTCCCCTAAATTGAGGAAGGGCATTCTTGCTATTGAGGGAGTACAGCGTAGGTTTACAAGGTTAATTCCCGGGATGGCGGGACTGTCATATGCTGAGAGAATGGAGCAGCTGGGCTTGTACACTCTGGAGTTTAGAAGGATGAGAGGGGATCTTATTGAAACATATAAGATTGTTAAGGGCTTGAGGCAGGAAACATGTTCCCGATGTTAGGGAAATCCAGAACCAGGGGCCACAGTTTAAGAATAAGGGGTAAGCCATTTAGAACGGAGACGAGGAAACACTTTTTCTCAGAGAGTTGTGAGTGTGGAATTCTCCGCCTCAGAGGGCGGTGGAGGCAGGTTCTCTGAATGCTTTCAAGAGAGAGCTAGATAGGGCTCTTAAAGATAGCGGAGCCAGGGGATATGGGGAGAAGGCAGGAACGGGGTACTGATTGGGGATGATCAGCCGTGATCACATTGAATGGCGGTGCTGGCTCGAAGCACCCTACTCCTGCACCTATTGTCTATTTTCTATTGTCAAGACCCTTCTTCAAACTGAGTCTCATTCTGAAGAAGGGACTTGACCTGAAATGTCACCCATTCCTTCTCTCCAGAGATGCTGCCTGTCCCACTGAGTTACTCCAGCATTTTGTGTTTATCTTCGTTGTAAACCGACATCTGCAGTTCCTTCCTGCACATGGAAACAGGCCTTTTGGCCCACCAAGTCCACACTGACCAGCGATCACCCATTCATGCTAGTCTAGATTAGATTAGATTAGTCTAGTCTAGTCTGGTCTGGGTCTAGTCTAGTCTAGTCTAGTCTAGTCTAGTCTAGTCTAGTTTATTGTCATGTGTACAGTGGAAAGCTTTTGTTGCGTGCTAACCAGTCAGCGGTAAGACTGTACATGATTACAATCGAGCCATTGACAGTGTATAGATACATGATAAGGGAATAGCATGAAGTGATTAAGAAGAGCAAGAAATGCTGATGTTGGAGTCGAGGTTTAAAAGAGTGGAGCGAGTGTAACGTATGATTTCAGATCCACTTCTGTGAGCACCGCACAAAGAGTCGCCCGCCGTGGGCGCCATCTTGTCTCCAAGCCTGGGCGCCATCTTGTCTCCAAGCCTGGGCGCCATCTTGTCTCCATGCCTGGGCGCCATCTTGTCTCCAAGCCTGGGCGCCATCTTGTCTCCAAGCCTGGGCGCCATCTTGTCTCCAAGCCTGGGCGCCATCTTGTCACCAAGCCTGGGCGCCATCTTGTCTCCAAGCCTGGGCGCCATCTTGTCTCCAAGCCTGGGCGCCATCTTGTCTCCAAGCCTGGGCGCCATCTTGTCTCCAAGCCTGGGCGCCATCTTGTATCCAAGCCTGATCCAAGTTCTATGTTATCCCACTTTCTCTGCTACTCCCCACACAATTTACAGAGGGCATATTAACCCTCAAACCTGCACGTCTGTGGGAGGTGAGAGCAAACCGGAGCACCCGGAGGAAACCCACGTGGTCACAGGGTAAATGTGCGAACTCCACACACACACAGCACCCGAGGTCAGGATCGAACCCGAGTCGCTGGAACTCTACTGGCTGCACCACTGTGCCGCCCTTAAACGTAGTGTAAATCAGTGGGAGAGTTTTCTCCAGCCTGTGGGGGGAATAGCACCCTAAGTAGCAGCTCTACACTGAGAAGGAATTGTCTGCTATCCTCTCACACACCAAAGACATGCGGGTTTGTAGGTTAATTGCCCCTTGTGTGTGGGATAACAAGGAACTGGTATGAACGGGTGGTCGGCGTGGACTGGTTGGGCCGACGGGCCTAAACTAAACATTTGGGGACAAATGAAGTTGGAATTCCCTCTCAGAACACCAAGCTTTATTTTAGTTTAGTGTAGTTTAGAAATACAGCATGGAAACAGGCCCTTCGGCCCATCGAGTCCATGCCGACCAGCGATCACCCTGTACACTAGTTCTATCCCACACACTGGGGACAAATTGCAATTTACCGAAGGCAATCAACCTACAAACCTGCACGTCTTTGGAGGGTGGGAGGAAACCGGAGCACCCGGAGAAAACCCACGTGGTCACAGGGACAACGTGCAAACTCCGTACAGACAGAACCCATAGTTGGGATGGAACCCGGGTCTCTGGTGCTGTGAGGCAGCAACTCTACCGCTGTGCCACCGTGCCACCCAGTAGTGTCCGCTGGGCACATTTCTTTGTTGGTTATTATTCTAAGTGCAAAAGTTATGACTTTCTTCGAATCTAGAGAGGATGGCGTGACTCCACACAGCATGTGAAGGCATCTGGACTTGTGCAGAACTGGTATTCCAGGGCATTCATGCTGTGAACAGTAAAACTTGATATCAGTATCTCTCATTCTGTGTGGTCTGACAACAAGCCAAGAATATTAGCAATTTATTGATGATAATCAAACTCCTTTGGCAACTGGAACCCTCGTCAGCAAAAACTTGCACGTAACTGAGGATGTCTTTGCAAGGATGTTGCCAGGACTCATGGGCCTGAGCTCCAGAGAGAGAATGGGCAGGCTGGGATTTTATTCCCTGGAGAGCAGGAGAATGAGGTGTGATCTTATAGAGGTGTACAAGATCATGAGGGGGATAGTTCGAGTGAACGCACAGAATCTTTTTCCCAGGGAATGGGAAACAATAACTAGAGAGCATAGGTTTAAGGTGAAACATAGAAACATAGAAAATAGGTGCAGGAGTAGGCCATTCAGCCCTTCGAGCCTACACCGCCATTCAATATGATCATGGCTGATCATCGAACTCAATATCCCGTACCTGCCTTCTCTCCATACACCCTGATCCCTTTAGCCACAAGGACCACATCTAACTCCCTCTTAAATATAGCCAATGAACTGGCCTCAACTACCTTCTGTGGCAGAGAATTCCAGAGATTCACCCCTCTCTGTGTGAAAAATGATTTTCTCATCTCGGTCCTAATAGAATTCCCCCTTATCCTTAAACTGTGACCCCTTGTTCTGGACTTCCCCAACATCGGGAACAATCTTCCTGCATCTAGCCTGTTCAACCCCTTAAGAATTATGTAAGTTTCTATAAGATCCCCCCTCAATCTTCTAAGTCCTAGCGAGTACAAGCCGAGTCTATCCAGTCTTTCTTCATATGAAAGTCCTGCCATCCCAGGAATCAGTCTGGTGAACCTTCTCTGCACTCCCTGTGAGGAGGGAAATATGTAATAGGAATCTGAGGGGCAACTTTTTTACACAGAGGGTGGTGGGTGTATAGAACGAGCTGCCAGAGGAGGTAGTTGAGGCAGGTACTATCATAATGTTTAAAGGACATTAGACCAGGTACATGGATAGGACAGGTTTAGAGGGATAGACAATGAGCCAAAAGCGGGCAGGTGGAACTAGTGTAGCTGGGGCATGTTGATCAGCATGGGCAAGTTGGGCCGAAGGGCCTGTTTCCACACTGTGTCACTCTGAGTATATAACAGGAATAATTCTGTTCAAAATGAGATGATCAATGGCGGAGAAAGTTTGGGGTAATGTGGAAGCCACAGTTGAAGGGGGAGCATGTCGACAGTAACTGACTCACCTGTTCAAGGGGTGTCATTGTAGGGATGTCCTACCCTGTCCTTTGCTTGCTGAACCTGATGGGTGCTTACAATATATAGTTATCTCATGTTGGCGGGACGGTGGCACAGCTGTAGAGTTGCTGCCTCACAGCGCCAGAGAACCCGGGATCCATCCTGACTACGGGTGCTGTCTGTACGGAGTTTGTACGTTCCTCCCCGTGACCGCATGGGGTTTTCTCTGGGTGCTCCAGTTTCCTCCCACACTCCAAAGACGTGCAGGTTTGTAGGTTAATTGGCTTTGGTAAAATTGTAAATTGTCCCTAGTGTGTGGGATAGTGTTAGTGTACAGGGGTGATCGCTGGTTGCTGTGGACTCAGTGGGCCAAAGTGTCTATTTCCACGCTGTATCTCTAAAGTCTAATGTTTGGACAATATTAGTTTTCCCTTCCACTAGCTTAATTTTCCCAGTGTAGGTCCAAGAATGAAGTTCATATCACTGGATAATGGTGGGGGTAGAGTTGCTGCCTTACATCGCCGGGGGCCCCGGGTTCAATCCTGACCTCGGGTGCTGTCCGCCTGAAGTTTGCACATTCTCCCTGTGATCGAGTGGCTTTCCTCCCACATCCCAAAGATGTGCAAGTTTGTTGGTTAATTGGTTTGTAGGTAAATTGCCATTAGTGTGTAGGGAGTGGATGAAAAATTGGGTTAACATAGAACTAGTGTGTAAAATGCAGATGTTTGTTAATACTGAACATAGTATTATTTAAGCGGGAGTTATATTTAAGAGGGAGTTAGATATGGCCCTTGTGGCTAAAGGGATCAGGGGGTATGGAGAGAAGGCAGGTGCAGGATACTGAGTTGGATGATCGAAGGGCCGAATGGCCTACTCCTGCACCTATTTTCTATGTTTCTATGTTTCTATAGACTGGAGGAAGTGCTGGAGTAACTCAGCGGGTGAGGCAACATATCTGGAGAAAAAGAATGGGTGACGTTTTGGGTCGGGACCCTTCTTCAGACTGAAAATAGAGGGGAGGGAACTGGAGGTGAGAAAAGGCCAGAACAAAGCCGGGCCGGCAACAGTTGGCCAAGGAAGGGTGGAGCCCATAATGGCCCATTGTTGGCTGGGGAAGAGTTGACAACGAAGGGATACAAGGATGTGAACAGTGGAACTGGTAGAACATCTAGGGTGGGTGAGGGGGGAGAGAGGGAATGCTGGAGCTACTTGAAGTTAGAGAAGTCAATGTTCACACCGCTGGGGTGTAAGCTGCCCAAGCGAAATATGAGATGCTGCTCCTCCAACTTGCGCTGGGCCTCACTCTGACAATGGAGGAGGCCCAGGACAGAAAGGTCAGTGTGGGAATGGGAGGGGGAGTTAGAATTTTGGCAACTGCTGTGAACAGGTGATTGTTGGTCGGCGTGGACTTGGTGGGCCGAAGGGCCTGTTTCTATGTTGATCTCTAAAGGGACAGAAAATAAGCGGCTTTTAGATAGGCACATGGAAAAGCAGGGAATGGGGTTTAGTTTAGTTTATTATAATGGTGGGATCTTGCCAGCATTTGGCCCATATCCCTCTGAACATTTCCTATCCATACACCTGCCCAGGTGTCTTTTAAATGTTATATTACCTGCCTCAACTACCTCCTCAGGGAGCTTGTACCAGACACCCACCGTGTGAAAAGGTTGCCGCTCGGGTGCCTATTAAAAGGCTTGGATAGAGTGGATGTGGAGAGGATGTTCCAGTAGAGGGAAAGTTCAGAACCAGAGAGCACAGCCTCAGAATTAAAGAGCATACCTTTCATAGGAGATTTCTTTGGCCAGAGGGTGGTGAATCTGTGGAATTCTTTGCCACAGAAGGCTGTGGAGGCCAAGTCGATGGATATTTTTTAGGCGGATTTTGACAGATTCTTGATTAGTACGGGTGCCAAGGGGTTATTGAGGGAGTGCAGCGTAGGTTTACAAGGTTAATTCCCGGGATGGCGGGACTGTCATATGCTGAGAGAATGGTGCGACTGGGCTTGTATACTCTGGAGTTTAGAAGGATGAGAGGAGATCTCATTGAAGCATATAAGATTGTTAAGGGTTTGGACACGCTAGAGGCAGGAAACATGTTCCCGATGTTGGGGGAAGTCCAGAACCAGGGGCCACACACAGTTTAAGAATAAGGAGTAAGCCATTTCGAACGGAGACGAGGAAACACTTTTACACACAGAGAGTTGTGAGTCTGTGGAATTCTCTGCCACAGAGGGCGGTGGAGGCAGGTTCTCTGGATACTTTCAAGAGAAAGCTAGATAGGGCTCTTAAAGATAGTGGAGTCAGGGGATATGGGGAGAAGGCAGGAACGGGGTACAGATTGGGGATGATCAGCCATGATCACATTGAATGGCGGTGCTGGCTCGAAGGGCCGAATGGCCTACTCCTGCACCTATTGTCTATTATCTGTTGTCTATTGTTATGTGAGAAGGCAGGAGAATGGGGTTGAATGGGGAGAGATTGATTATCCATGATTGAATGGTGGAGTAGACTCACTGGGCTGAATGGCCTGATTCTGTCTCGACAATGTATGAGTTTATGAACTCCTGCCTTCTCCCCATTATCCCTGACACCCGAACTAATCAAGAAGATGATTCATAAGCACTTAGTCAAAGGTTACAGGGAGAAGTCAGGACGATGGGGTTGAGAGGGAAAGATAGATCAGCCATGATCATATGGACGAGCAGACTTGAGGGGCCGAAGGGCATATTTCTGTTCCCATGTCTTTTGATCTTATTATGAGCTTATAAATCTTTCCCCTCTCACCTCAAACCTCCCTCTTCCCTCGGGAAAAGACTCTGTACATTCATACCTTCTATTCCCTTTACGATTTTATACATCCGTAGACCCGAAAAGAGTCACCTTCAAGTAACCCTTGCGAACCTCTCTCTCTCCCCATCCCTCCCCCACCCAAGTTGTACCAGCTTCAAAGTCATCTTGTTGAGTTTCATTGTCAGTAACTCGTTTTCACCTAGTGCACAGCCAACAATGGCCTGTTTCCTGCATCATCATTACTTATTTGCATATCTTTCATTCATTTGTTCTATATCTCTCCGCATCACCATCTATATCTTTCGTTTCCCTTTCCTCTGACTATCAGTGTGAAGAAGGGTCTCGACCCGAAACGTCACCAATTCCGTTTCTCCAGAGATGCTGCTTGACCCGCTGAGTTACTCCAGCATTCTGTATCTATCAAAGAGCCAGCACAGATGTGAGGGCCCAGTTGCCAATGTTTCAGACTAATAGCCCTGTCCCACTGTACGAGTTAATTCCAAGAGCTCTCCTGAGTTTAAAAAAATCAAACTCATGGTAAGCACGGAGAATGAACGTAGCGGGTACATCGGAGCTCGGGGACATCTCTTAGCGGCTCGTAACGCTAACGGCAGGTACTCGTGAAGACTTGCTAACGGCAGGTAAGCTCGGGAAGACTCGTGAAGATTTTTCAACATGTTGAAAAATGTCCACGAGAGCCCCGAGTACTGACGAGTGGCCATTACTGTAAATCTCCGAGTTCGAATTAGGACAAACTCGGGAGAGCTCTTGGAATGAACTCGTACCGTGGGACAGGGCTTTAAGGCTGTATTATAACCCATGAGCGAACATTCCAGACAAATGACCAGACAAATAACGGCCCCATTCAATGAAGTTACTGTTCCATACCTCAAGCCTTTGTCAATCTCTGACTAGACAGTGTTAATTCCCCAAAGCATTTGATCATTTCTTCGCAGGGTTTAAATCTTTCTCCGACCAGTAAACCTATGAGTTCCAGACGTGACTACAACAGGACCATTCAATAAAGCATCTCCCGACAAGGTGAATAGCCACACCTGGCCTACAGATGACACCACAACATCCTAATCACATCACATCTCTTTCAACTGAAACAATTACAATCAAACATGAGTAATCATGAAAGAGTCATGGCCAAAAAAAGTGCCGAGCATATTAACCCTCAGAAGTAGCTGGGTTTGGGCGGCTTTGTGGCGCAGTGGTAGAGTTGCTGCCTCACAGCGCCAGGGACCCGGACTCGATCCTGACTACGGGCGCTGTCTGTACGGTGTTTGTACGTTCTCCCCGTAACCGCGTGCGTTTTCTCCGAGATCTTCGGCTTCATCCCACACTCCAAAGACGTGCACCTTCCCCTGCAACCGCAGAAGATGCAACACCTGTCTCTATACCTCCTCCCTCGACTCTGTCCAGGGACCCCGACAGTCCTTTCAGGTTAGGCAGAGGTTCACTTGCACCTCCTCCAACCTCATCTACAGTATCCGTTGTTCAAGATGTGGACTCTTATACATCGTCGAGACCAAACGTAGACTGGGCGATCATTTCACGGAACACCTTCACTCAGCCCGCCTGAACCAACCTGGTCTCCCGGTTGCTGGACACTTTAATTCTCCTTCCCATTCCCACACTGACCTTTCTGTCCTCGGTCCCCTCCATTATCAGGGTGAGGCTAAACGCAAATTGGAGGAACAGCATCTCATATTTCGCTTGGGCAGCTTACACCCCTCTCCCACCCAAGTTGCACCAGCTTCTCATTTTCACCCAACAAACAGCTAACAATGGCCTGTTTCCTTTATCATCGGTACTTGTTTGCATATCTTTCATTCATTGTTCTATATCTCTCCACATCACCGTCTATATCTCTCGTTTCCCTTTTCCCCGACTCTCTGTGTGAAGAAGGGTCTTGACCCATTCTCTCTCTCCAGAGATGCTGCCTGTCCCGTTGAGTTACTCCAGCACTTTATCTATCTAGAGGTTTGGAGGTTAACTGGCTGGCTATAAATGTAAATTCTCCCTCGTGGGTGTAGGATAGCATTGGTGTGCGGGGATCGTTGGTGGGCCGAAGGGCCTGCTTCCATGTTGTATCCTTAAACTAAACTAAGCTAAACATAGAACATAGAACATATAACATGGAACATGGAATGTAGAACATGGAATGTAGAACATGGGACATGGAACGTAGAACATTGGACATTGCGTTCGTTCTGTCACGGAAGCGCTCCGGTTTATCTAAATCCCTTCAGTGACTTGATTGAACAAAAGAAAAAGTTCCAAGATAAAGTCTTGAAATGTTTCACTGACTCTCGGACATAATGAAATTAAATTCCAGAGCCCAATCACTGCAATCTACATTTTTCAACCTGACCAGTCACATTCCATAAGGAACCATGTTCCTGGCCCCAGCAGTCTGATAATCTTAACATCAGATTATCTTAACCCTCAAGATTCAAGATTCAAGAGAGTTTATTGTCATGTGTCCCAGATAGGACAATGAAATTCTTGCTTTGCTTCGGCACACAGAACATAGTAGGAATAAATAAATACAGAACTGATCAGAGTGTCCATATACCATTGAATATATAATACACACATATATTGTTCCCGATGTTGGGGAAGTCTAGAACAAGGGGTCACCGTTTCAGGATAAGGGGGAAGTCTTTTAGTGGTGAATCTGTGGAATTCTCTGCCTCAGAAGGTAGTTGAGGCCAGTTCATTAGCTATATTTAAGAGGGAGTTAGATGTGGCCCTTGTGGCTAAAGGGATCAGGGGGTATGGAGAGGAGGCAGGTACAGGATACTCAGTTGGATGATCAGCCATGATCATATTGCAGGCTCGAAGGGCCGAATGGCCTACTCCTGTACTCAGTAGGCCGCAGGGCATGTTTCCGCGCTGAATCTCTAAACTAAACTAAATTCTCTTCTCTGTGCTCCACCTGGACGAGTTTGCTTTTAGGCGACGCAGCCTTTCGGTTAGTTGCTGTTTCGGCTTTGTTCCCATTCGGTTATTTGGCTTCCACTTCTTTGTTTCAGCTTCTCGTCCATCGGCGCCACGTCCGGGTACCGTGTGGGCAGGAGGGGGGTGGGGGGAGGGGGGAAGGGTGTGTGTGGGAGGGGGGTGTGTGTGTGCGGGGGTGCCGTGGGAGAGGTGTGAGTGTGGGCAGGGGGTGTGGTGGGGAGGGGGGGGATGTCTGGGAGGGGGGAAAGGTGTTGTGGGGGAGGGCGGTGTGTGGGCGGGGGTGGGTGTGGGAGGGGAGGGGGGTGTGTCTGGGCGGTGTGGTGTGGGGATGTGTGGGGGTTGTGTGGGCGTGAGTGTGTGGGGGGGAAGGGGTGGAGTGTGTGTGGGGAGGGGGGTTGTGGAGGGGAGGGGGATGCGTTGGTGAGGGAGGTGTGGGGGGAAGGGGTGGAGGCTGTGTGGGCATGGGGGGTTGTGGAGGGGAGGGGGGGGGTGTGGGCGAGGGGAGGGCAATTTGTGGGGATGGGGGTGTGGGGTGGGTGGAGAGAGCTTGGAGAATAGACGGGAGAAGAGCCTTGCAGGAGGGGGTGGTATCACGGGGGAGGGGGGCAGGAGCCAGAGAGGAGGACCAGGTGGGAAGGGGCTGGAGGGGGGGGGGCAGCGTCATGGGGACTCAAACGGGACGGATCAGTAACTGGTCGCTCTCCTCTTTCCCGCTTTCCGTTTGGCCGACATAGAAACAAAGAAAATAGGTGCAGGAGGAGGCCATTCGGCCCTTCGAGCCAGCACCGTCATTCATTATGATCATGGCTGATCGTCCCCAATCAATAACCCGTGCCTGCCTTCTCCCCATTGACTCCACTAGCCCCTAGAGCTCTATCTAACTCTCTCTTAAATCCATCCAGTGACTTGGCCTCCACTGCCCTCTGTGGCAGGGAATTCCACAAATTCACAACTCTCTGGGTGAAAAAGTTTTTTCTCACCCCAGTCTTAAATGACCTCCCCTTTATTCTAAGACTGTGGCCCCTGGTTCTGGACTCGCCCAACATTGGGAAAATTTTTCCTGCATCTAGCTTGTCCAGTCCTTTTATAATTTTATATGTTTCTATAAGATGCCCCCTCATCCTTCTAAACTCCAGTGAATACAAGTCTAGTCTTTTCAATCTTTCCTCATATGACAGTCCCGCCATCCCAGGGATCAATCTCGTGAACCTACGCTGCACTGCCTCAATCACAAGGATGTCCTTCCTCAAATTAGGAGACCAAAACTGTTCGCAATACTCCAGATGTGGCCTCACCAGAGCCCCACACATCTCCGGCTCCGCACCGTTTCCGGTCTGTCCGACATTTGTGTCCGGTTGGAGACGTCCGCCGGCCACAGCGGAGCGTCCCTCAGTAAAGACGATGAGCAGCGTGCAGGAAGGGGCGTCACCTTAGCCCTGACTGACAGGAGAGTAGACCAATCGGTGTGTCGTTGACTGACAGGAGAGGAGACAAATTTGCGCATGTGCGGTTTTTAAGATTTTTAAACCTTAATAACTTTTAAACTATACCATCGATCGGACCAAAACTTGGTGCACTTGAGCACAGGAGAGTGATGAGTAAATCGTAGCACTATCGTGCACAGTTTTTGCGCAAATAGAAAAACCACGCGAACAGGAAGCGCACAAGATCAGAGTTTTAGTTATGTTCAGATAGGTAAATTTGCCGATCTATCCGAGCCAATTCCCGTCTCAAACCTTCAAAGCCTCCTTTCTTTAAGTTCAGGATCCTAATCTCTGAATTAACCATGTCACATATTATGGTCACTGTTGCCCAAGGGGCTTTGCACAACAAGATCACTAACTAATCCTTCCTCATTACACAATACCCAGTCTAGGATGGCCTGCCCTCTAGTCGGTTCTTCTACATATTGGTTTAAAAAACCATCCCGTATACATTCCAGGAAATCCTCCTCCTCAGCGCCGTTGGGGCAACTTATATGTGGATTAAAGTCACCCATGATAACTGCTGTACCTTTGCTGCACGCATATCTAATTTCTAGCTTGATGCTATCCCCAACCACCCTACTGCTGTTTGGTGGTCTGTGTACAATTCGAACAAGCGTAACAGCATATAATCCTCCAACATTTTCGCCACCTCCAACGGGATCCCACCACTGGCCACATCTTCCCATCTCCACCCCTTTCTGCTTTTCGCAACTCCCTAACTCCCTGGTCAACTCGTCCCTTCCCACCCAAACCACCCCCTTTCCAGGTACTTCCCCTGCAACCGCAGGAGATGCAACACCTGTCCCTTTACCTCCCCTTGACTCCATCCAAGGACCCAAACAGTCTTTCCAGGTGAGGCAGAGGTTCACTTGCACCTCCTCCAACCTCATCTACTGTATCCACTGTTCCAGGTGTCAACTTCTCTACATCGGTGAGACCAAGCGCAGGCTCGGCGATCGTTTCGCTGAACGCCTCCGCTCAGTCCGTCTTAACCGACCCGATCTCCCGGTGGCTCAGCACTTCAACTCCCCCTCCCATTCCCAATCTGACCTTTCTGTCCTGGGCCTCCACCATTGTCAGAGTGAGGCCCAGCGCTAATTGGAGGAACAGCACCTCATATTTCGCTTGGGTAGTTTACACCCCAGCGGTATGAACATTGACTTCTCTAACTTCAGATAGCCCTTGCTTTCTCTCTCCATCCCCTTCCCAGTTCTCCCACCAGTCTTTCTGTCTCCGACTACATTCTATCTTTGTCCCGCCCCCTCCCCTGACATCAGTGTGAAGAAGAGTCTCGACCCGAAACATCGCCCATTCCTTCTCTCCAGAGATGATGCCTCATCCGGTGACTTACTCCAGCATTTTATGTCTATCTCCAACAAGCGTTTTCTGCCCTTGGCTATTTCGCAGTTCTACCCGTCCCGATTCCACAACATCCAAGCTAATGTCTCTCCTTGCTATTGCATTCAACTCCTCTTTAACCAGCAATGCCACCCCACCTCCTCTTCCTTTCTGTCTATCCTTCCTGAATATTGAATACCCCTGCATGTTTAGCTCCCAGCCTTGGTCACCCTGGAGCCATGTCTCCGTAATTCCAACTATATCATATCCCTAACTACTAACTGCACATTCAATTCATCCACCTTATTAGTCAAGTCAAGAGAGTCCAGAGTGTTTTATTGTCATGTGGCCCAGATAGGGCAATGAAATTCTTACTTGCAGCAGCACAACACAATATGTAAACATAGCACTTAACGGGAGAAAAATAGTTCAATGTGTGTGTATACACATGCACACATACTCAATCTCAATAAATAACAAATATAGTGCAATATTAATGATAATCTGTTGCAGTTCAGAGCTTATTTGTTGTAGTGTTTAATAGCCTGATGGTTGTAGGGAAGTAGCTGTTCCTGAACCTGGATGTTACAGTTTTCAAACTCCTGTACCTTCTTCCCGATGGCAGTGGTGATATGAGTGTGTGGCCAGGGTGGTGTGGGTCTTTGATGAAGTTTGGCAGCCTTTTTGAGGCAGCGACTGCGAAAGATCCCTTCGATGGTGGGGAGGTCAGAATCGGTGATGGACTGGGCAGTCTTTCCCGCTCCTAGATGTTCAAGTTGCCGAACCAGGCCACGATGCAACCAGTCAGAATGCTCTCTACTGTGCACCTGTAGAGGTTTAGGAGAATCCTCTTCGACATGCCGAATCTCCGTAATCTTCTCAGGAAGTAGAGTCACTGATGTGCCTTCTTTATAATTGCATCGGTGTGCTGTGTCCAGGAGAGATCTTCGGAAATATGCACGCCCAGGAATTTGACGTTTTTGAACCTCTCCACCATCGTCCCATTGGGAAAAGGGAGTTAAAGTGTTCGGCAACCAGGAGATCAGGTAGGTCCAGGCGGGCTGAACGGAGGTGTTCAGCGAAACGATCGCCCAGTCTACGTTTGGTCTCGCCGATGTATTAGAGTCCACATCTTGAACAATGGGTACAGTAGATATTGTGCCCTCATTCAATATCATTACGGGAAGAAGGCAGGAGAATGGCGCTGAGAGGTAAAGATAGATCAGCCATGATTGAATGACAGTGTAGACTCAAATGGCCTAATTCTGCTCCTATGACATAAACTATTGACCCATGTTAACGTCTGTTACATACTATATCTGTTACACAGGTCTGTTTCAAAGACCATTTCTGATTTTATAATTTTAGGCTGTCAACCCTCCAAAGTCACTAACGTTATCGTTCCCCAGCCCCGCACGGCCCGGTTTTATCTTCTCCCTAAAATCCACAAACATAACTGCCCTGGCAGACCCATTGTTTCTGCCTGCTCCTGCCCCACTGAATAAATTTCCACAAACCTCGACTCCATCCTATGCCCTCTGGTCCAAACCCTCTCTACCTATGTCCAAGACACCTCACTTTTATCTCTTCAATGACTTCCGTTTTCCAGGCCCCCATTCCCTCATCTTCACCAGTCACTCTACACCTCCATCCCCCACCAGGAGGGCCTTAAATCCCTCCGTTTCTTCCTCGACCACAGAACCAACCAATTTCCGTCTACTAACACTTTACTCCACCTAGTCCTTACCCTCAACAACTTCTCCTTCGACTCCTCCCATTTCCTCCAAATCCAAGGCGTAGCTACGGGCACTCGCATGGGCCCCAGCTATGCCTGCCTCTTTGTAGGGCACGTCGAACAATCCCTGTTCAACTGGCCCTATCCCCAAGCTCTACCTCCGCTACATTGACGACTGCATTGGTACTACTTCCTGCACCCATGCAGAACACTGATTTCATCAACTTCACCACTAATTTGCATCCTGCATTCAAATTCACTTGGACCATCAGTTTGTACGTTCTCCCTGTGACCTGCGTGGGTTTTCTCCGAGACCTTCAGTTTGCTCACACAATCCAGACATACAACTTTGCAGGTTATTTGGCTTAGTATAAATGTTTTTTAAAAATTGGCTCTAGTGTGTGTAGGATAGTGTTAGTATGTGGGGATCGCTGGTCAGTGCAGTCTAGAAGGGCCGAAGGGCCTGTTTCCGCACTGTATCTCTAAAAAACTAGAAACAAAATCTGTGTTCTGACTGTTATATCTGTAAGCCAGAGTGGAAGCCAGCTCTGTTTACTGTGGAGACTAAGATCGGGTGATGTTTCGACATGTTAGTCTTGTTCCTAGGTATCACTGTACATTATCTCATCATCTTGAATGCCAAGAGCTGCCGAATTGTCAGAAATTATCCCTTAACGCTCCACGTACTAGTTCCTAGAAGGCGCTTGATATCTCCTTTACAAACTCAAAACTATTTAGGCAACCTCCCATGTGAAATTTCAGCTGCACAGCCAACATTAAAAGTGTGGATGAAACAAGGAAACAGAAATCGATGGGTGGGTGGGTGAGATCTGGAGGTTTAGAGACTTAATAGAGAGACTTTAGAGAGATACAGCACAAAAACAGGTCCTTCAGCCCACCGAGTCTACACCGACAAGCGATCACCCCGTACACTAGCTCTATCCTACACACAATAGGGACAATTTACAATTTTCCCGAAGCCTATTAACCTACAAACCTGCACGTCTTTGGAGTGTGGGAGGAAACCGGAGAACCCGGAGGAAACCCATGTGGTCACAGGGAGAACGTGCAAACTTCATACAGACAGCGCCCATAGTCAGGATCGAACACGGATCTCTGGCGCTGTAAGGCAGCAACTCTACCGCTGCGCCACCTTGCAGCCATATTCAGTATCAGAAAGAGGAAGATGACTGAACTTTGCTGCCTTCCATCACAGTGAGGAATGTGGATTCCACTGTGGTGGATGTTTATGTTACATTTATTTTATGTGTGTATTGTGTTATTTTCACTTAGTATGGTTGTATGGTAACTCAAATATCACTGTACCTTAATTGGTTAAGTGACAATAAACGCGACCTTGAACTTGAACTTGAATGATAATGAATACGATTCTGGCCCTTTCCACACAACTTTCAGCTCTGCTAATGAACCAAGCAGCTCAAGGGACAGCACAATGGTGCAGCTAGTAGAACTCAGCACCAGAGACCCGGGTTTGATCCTGTCTGTGTGGAGTTTGCACGTTCTCCCTCTGACCACGTGGGTTTTCTCCGGGTGCTCCAGTTTCCTCCCACACTCCAAAGACGTGCAGGTTTGTAGATTAATTGGCTTGGTATATTATAAAATTGTCCCTAGTGTGTGTAGGCAGTCCTTTCTTTCGCCCTCCTTCCCCTCCCCTTCCCAGCTCTCCCACAGCCCACAATCTCTGCCTCTTCCTTTCTTCTTCCCGCTCCCCCCCACCCCCCCACATCAGTGTGAAGAAGGGTCTCGACCCGAAACGTCACCTACTCCTTCGCTCCATAGATGCTGCCTCACCCGCTGAGTTTTTCCAGCATTTTTGTCTACTTTCGTTGTTTGAGTTTAGTTCCGTTTATTGTCACCTGTACTGAGGTACAGTGATATTTGCCATTTACAGTACAGATACATGATAAGCGAATAACGTTTAGCGCAAGGTAAAGCCAGCAAAGTCCGATCAAGGATAGTCCAAGGGTCACCAATGAGGTAGATAGTAGTTCAGGACTCTGGTTGTGGTAGGATGATTCGGTTGTTTGATAACAGCTGGGAAGAAACTGTCTCTGAATCTGGAGGTGTGCGTTTTCACACTTCTGTACCTCTTGCCTGATGGGAGAGGGGAGAAGAGGGAGTGGCCAGGGTGCGACTCATCCTTGATGATGCTGCTGGCCTTGCCGAGGCAGCGTGAGGTGTAGATGGAGTCAATGGAAGGGAGGTTGGTTCGTGTGATGGTCTGGGCTGCGTCCATAATTCGCTGCAATTTCTTGCGGTCTTGGATGGAGCTGTTCCCAAACCATGCTGTGATGCATCCCGATAAAATGCTTTGTCTGGTGCATCTGTTGGTGAGAGTTGTCGGGGACATGCCGAACTTCCTGTGAGCCCAAGGGGGATAGTTATTGCAGGCCTGGAAGATGGTTAACAGACTGTTAGTGGAGGAAGGGGAACTGGAGAATTCAACGTTCACACCATAGGGATGTAAGCTACCCAAGCAAAATATGAGGTGCTGTTCCTCCAGTTTGTGTGTGGCTTCAGTCTGGCAATGGAGGAGGCCCAGGACAGAAAGGTCAGTGTTGGAATGTTCTGACATCGGGAACTGTAGCAGTATCTCCTCAGGGTTCTACTGAGGTGTTGGGCCAAACATACTAGAGATACAACACGGAAACAGACCCTTATGCCCACCGAGTCCGCACCGACCAGCGATCATCCCATACACTAGGTCTATCCTACACACTAGGGACAATTTACAATTATACCAAAGCCAATTAACCTACAAACCTGTACGTCTTTGGAGAGTGGGAGGAAACCGGAGCACCCGGAGAAAACCTCTGCAGCTCACAGGAAGAACGTACAAACTCCGTACAGACAGCAGCTGTAATCAGGATGCAACCCGGGTCTCTGGTGCTGTGAGGCAGCGAACAGTGTTCCTTATCTCTGTCTCCCTCTCCCCCGACTCTCAGTCCGAAGAAGGGTCTCGACCTGAAAAGTCAGCCATTCCTTCTATCCAGAGATGCAGCCTGTCCCGCTGAGTTACTCCAACATTTTGAGTATTTAAAGCAAGAGTTCCCAGGGGGTAAACTTTGCCAACCCAGGGGGTAAATTTGTTGATTCTGGATTTGTACATATTTGTTCTCATTGACTGTGTGTTTGGTTCTGCTATACTGGTATCTGTTCATCATTAGTTGTTCATAAATAAGTGAAATAACATTGTTATGTGCTATTAAAGTTTCCAGGGGTAAACGGGACGAAAACGGTTGTGAACCCCTGATCTAAAGAGCAGGTCTTGGTGGACCGAGCGCAAGTGTTCGGCAAGACAGTCACCCAAGCCTAAACTTGGTCTCCACAAATGAGCCTTAGCTTGGTCTTCACAAAGGAGACCCCAAATAATTGAAATGAGCCTTGGTCTTTTGAGGAGGTTCTCAATAAAGGACTCTAGTGTCAAAATGTATGTTCCAATCTCAGAACAGGTTGTTGATGAGCAAAGGTACTAGAGGAGCATCTTTGTTGATTAGTACGGGTGTCAAAGGTTATGGGGAGAAAGCAGCAGAATGGGGTTGAGAGGGAAAATAGATCAGCCATGATTCAATGGTGGATTAGATTTGATGGGCTGAATGGCCTAATTCTGCTCCTAGAATTGATTAACTCAGGGGGTTGTTCCCTTATATAGAACTTAAACAACAGCAGAGCAGAGGAAGGGACCCTTTGGCCCTCATTGTTTGTGTCGAATACCAAATTAAACTGATCTCATCTGCCTTTTAACCTTGTAGCAGAAAGGCAGCCAAGAAACCTCCAACATTAATAATGTTATCCTTTCCTCATGGCGGGTTGTAAAAGATCAGACGTGGGATTAAGACAGAGAACACGATATACTGTACATCAAAGAACAAAGTCTGCAAAAGCAAAAAAATCAGAAATTGAAACATAATCTGTTTTAGGGTAGATGCAGTCGTGAGTAAAAGCTGAGTTTTAGACTCTGGGTCGCTATATTATTTGATTGCCGGAAAGATTATAATGTCTGGATTGTAATATTACTATCCAAGGTCCACAGGTATGGTAGCTACTCTTCAAGGCATTATGATGGCACAATGCCCAGCAAGGTTCACCAGACTGATTCCTGGGATGGCAGGACTTTCATATGAAGAAAGACTGGATAGACTCGGCTTGTACTCGCTAGAATTTAGAAGATTGAGGGGGGATCTTATAGAAACTTACAAAATTCTTAAGGGGTTGGACAGGCTAGATGCAGGAAGATTGTTCCCGATGTTGGGGAAGTCCAGAACAAGGGGTCAGATTTTAAGGATAAGGGGGAAATCTTTTAGGACCGAGATGAGAAAAACATTTTTCACACAGAGAGTGGTGAATCCTTGGAATTCTCTGCCACAGAAGGTAGTTGAGGCCAGTTCATTGGCTATATTTAAGAGGGAGTTAGATGTGGCCCTTGTGGCTAAAGGTATCAGGGGGTATGGAAAGAAGGCAGGGATGGGATACTGAGTTGGATGATCAGCCATGATCACATTGAATGGCGGTGCAGGCTCGAAGGGCCGAATGGCCTACTCCTGCACCTATTTTCTATGTTTCTATGTTTCTACAAGAGCAATAAATAATGAGTTTAATACTATGCACCATTTATGTTGTCTTTAACAACCCGTGGCATGTGTGTGATGTTCTGTGCCATTTCAGTTGGCAGAAGTAACATGACAAAGCATAAAATAAAATCTGTTTGATGGGTGGCACGGTGGCACAGTGGTAGAGTTGCCACCTCACAGCGCCAGAGACCCGGATTCAATCCTGACCGCGGGTGCAGTCTGTACGGAGTTTGCACGTTCTCCCCGTAACCGCGTGGGTTTTCTCCGGGTGCTCTGGTTTCCTCCCACACTCCAAAGGCGTGCAGGTTTGTAAGATAATTGGCTTCTGTAAATTGTAAATTGTCCCAAGTGTGTTGGATGGTGCCAGTGTACGGGGAGATCGCTGGTCGGCGCGGGACCAAAGGGACTATTTCCACTTCATCTCTAACGTCAAAAGTGTGTAGTCTAAAGGAGAAAGAAGCATGAATATAATGTCCATGCTGAATAATGTGTCAAACTATCCTAATTCTGGCGGTGCGTTCCAGGTCCCCACCTCTCTCTGTGTAAAAATCTTGTCCCGCACATCTCATAGTCATAGAATGATACAGTGTGGAAACAGGCCCAACTTGACCACACCAGTCAATAATGTACCACCCACACTAGTCCCACCTACCTGCGTTTGGCCCATATCCCTCTAAACCTGCCTGTCCATGTACCTGTCTAAATGTTTCTTTAACATTGGGATAGCCCCAGACTCAACTACCTTCTCTGGCAGCTTGTTCCATACACCCACCACCCTTTGTGTGAAAAAGTTACCCCTCGGATTCCTATTAAATCTTTTCCCCTTCACCTTAAACCTACGTCCTCTGGTCCGCAATTCCCCTACTCAGGATAAGAGACATCCACCCGATCTATTCCTCTCATGATTTTATACACATTCTAAACTATCCGTTTAAACACTATCCTTCAAACATTGCCCCTCGTACTTTAATCCAACACTCTCTGGTCTTTGGCATTTCCACCCTGGGGAGAAAAGGTTCTGACAGTATATGCTATCGATGCCTTTAATAATTTGATGTATTTCTATTGGGTCTCCAACGTTCCAGAGAAAAACAATGAAAGGAAACAGAGGGAGAAGGGGAGAAATGTGTCGTTCAGTCTTACTTACTTGGACGATTTAACCCTTTGATGCATTATATTTGTCCGCAGGCAGCCCCTTGGAATGGGAGACACATGAGGCTTCAGAAGCTGGAGTATTAAGTAAGAAACATTTGGCAAGAATCAGGAGTGTTTTATTGTCACATGTACTGAAACTATTCTTGCTATTGAGGGAGTGCAGCGTAGGTTTACAAGGTTAATTCCCAGGATGGCGGGACTGTCATACGCTGAGAGAATGGAGCAGCTGGGCTTGTACACTCTGGAGTTTAGAAGGATGAGAGGAGATCTCATTGAAACATATAAGATTGTTATGGGGCTTGGACACGCTAGAGGCAGGAAATATGTTCCCGATGTTGGGGGAAGTCCAGAACCAGGGGCCACACACAGTTTAAGAATAAGGAGTAAGCCATTTAGAACGGAGACGAGGAAACACTTTTTCTCACAGAGAGTGGTGAGTCTGTGGAATTCTCTGCCTCAGAGGGCGGTGGAGGCAGGTTCTCTGGATGCTTTCAAGAGAGAGCTAGATAGGGCTCTTAAAAATAGTGGAGTCAGGGAATATGGGGAGAAGGCAGGAACGGGGTACTGATTGGGGATGATCAGCCATGATCACATTGAATGGCGGTGCTGGCTCGAAGGGCCAAATGGCCTACTCCTGCATCTATTGTCTATTGTCTAATGAAACGGAACAATGAAAGTCTGAAGAAGGGTCTCAACCAGAAACGTCACCCATTCCTTCTCTCAATTTAGGAGATTGAGAAGGGATCTTATAGAAACTTATAAAATTCTTAAGGGGTTGGACAGGCTAGATGCAGGAAGATTGCTCCCGATGTTGGGGAAGTCCAGGACAAGGGGTCACAGCTTAAGGATAAGGGAGAAATCCTTTAAAACCGAGATGAGAAGAACTTTTTTCACACAGAGAGTGGTGAATCTCTGGAACTCTCTGCCACAGAGGGTAGTCGAGGCCAGTTCATTGGCTATATTTAAGAGGGAGTTAGATGTGGCCCTTGTGGCTAAGGGGATCAGAGGGTATGGAGAGAAGGCAGGTACGGGATACTGAGTTGGATGATCAGCCATGATCATATTGAATGGCGGTGCAGGCTCGAAGGGCCGAATGGCCTACTCCTGCACCTAATTTCTATGTTTCTATGTTTCTCCTGAGATGCTGCCTGTCCCACTGAGTTACTCCAGCATTTTGTGTCTATCTTCAGTGTAAACCAGCATCTGTAGTTTCTTCCTACACGATGAAATCCCTACTTGCAGCAGCACAAGGTGTTTGCACGACTAATGGAAGAACTTGAAGATAGACACAAAGTGCTGGACTAACTCAGTGGGTCAGGCAACATCTCTGGAGAAAAATAATAGTTCAAATGTTCATAGTTCATATGTGATCGGAGCAGAATTAGTCCATTCGCCCCATCAAGTCTACTCCGCCATCCAATCATGGCTGATCTATCTCTCCCTCCTAACCCCATTCTCCTGCCTTATCCCCCTTAACCCCTGACACTCGTACTAATCAAGAATCTATCTATCTCTGCCTTAAAAATATAAATTAACCTGGTCTCCACAGCTATGAATGTGTAGCAATGAATTCCACCAATTCACCGCCACCCAGAAAATAAATTCCTCCTCATCTTCCTAAAGGTACGTCCCTTTATTCTGAGGTTATGTCCTCTGGTCTCTCCAACTAGTGGAAACATACTCTCCACATCCCCCCGATCCAATAGGTGATGTTTCGGGTTGAGACCCTTCTTCAGACTGAGACAGGTCGGAAGAACTTAGTGGGTTGGGTTGTATACGCGGTGGGAAGTGGATCAAAAACATTTCAGAGGCATGAGGAACTGCAGATGCTGGAATCTTGAGTAAAACACAAAGTGCTGGAATAACTCAGCGGGTCAAGCAGCGTCTGTGGGGGGAATGCACAGGTGTTTCATGTTGTTCCAATGTTTAAAAAGGGTTCTAAGAGTAAACCTAGCAATTATAGACCTGTTAGTTTGACTTCAGTGGTGGGCAAATTAATGGAAAGGATACTTAGAGATAATATATATAAGCATCTGGATAAACAGGGTCTGATTAGGAACAGTCAACATGGATTTGTGCCTGGAAGGTCATGTTTGACTAATCTTCTTGAATTTTTTGAAGTGGTTACTAGGGAAATTGATGAGGGTAAAGCAGTGGATGTTGTATATATGGACTTCAGTAAGGCCTTTGACAAGGTTCCTCATGGAAGGTTGGTTAAGAAGGTTCAATTGTTGGGTATTAATGGTGGAGTAGCAAGATGGATTCAACAGTGGCTGAATGGGAGATGCCAGAAAGTAATGGTGGATGGTTGTTTGTCGGGTTGGAGGCCAGTGACTAGTGGGGTGCCTCAGGGATCTGTGTTGGGTCCACTGTTGTTTGTCATATACATCAATGATCTGGATGATGGTGTGGTAAATTGGATTAGTAAGTATGCAGATGATAGGTGGTGTTGTGGATAATGAAGTAGATTTTCAAAGTCTACAGAGAGGTTTAAGCCATTTGGAAGAGTGGGCTGAAAGATGGCAGATGGAGTTTAATGCTGATAAGTGTGAGGTGCTACACCTTGGCAGGACAAATCAAAATAGGACGTACATGGTAAATGGTAGGGAATTGAAGAATGTAGGTGAACAGAGGGATCTGGGAATAACTGTGCACAGTTCCCTGAAGGTGGAATCTCATGTAGATAGGGTGGTAAAGACAGCTTTTGGTGTGCTGGCCTTTATAAATCCGAGCATTGAGTATAGAAGTTGGGATGTAATGTTAAAATTGTACAAGGCATTGGTGAGGCCAATTCTGGAGTATGGTGTACAATTTTGGTTGCCCAATTATAGGAAGGATGTCAACAAAATAGAGAGAGTACAGAGGAGATTTACTAGAATGTTGCCTGGGTTTTAGCAACTAAGTTACAGAGAAAGGTTGAACAAGTTAGGGCTTTATTCTTTGGAGCGCAGAAGGTTAAGGGGGGACTTGATAGAGGTCTTTAAAATGATGAGTGGGATAGACAGAGTTGACATGGATAAGCTTTTTCCATTGAGAGTAGGGAAGATTCAAACAAGAGGACATGATTGAAGAATTAAGGGACAGAAGTTTAGGGGTAACATGAGGGGGAACTTCTTTACTCAGAGAGTGGTAGCTGTGTGGAATGAGCTTCCAGTGGAAGTGGTGGAGGTAGGTTCGATTTTATCATTTAAAAATAAATTGGATAGGTATATGGACTGGAAATGAATGGAGGGTTATGGTCTGAGCGCAGGCAGATGGGACTAGGGGAGAATACGTGTTCGGCACGGACTTGAAGGGCCGAGATGGCCTGTTTCCATGCTGTAATTGTTATATGGTTATATGGTTATTATTATTATATGGTTTTGGGTCAGGACCCTTGTTCAGATCGATTCATTGTAAAATCTCCACAAGCAGGCGTATTTTTAAATTGTTCTCTTCCGTAAGTCTGAGGGACGGTCTCGACCCGAAGCGTTGTCTGCCCGTTCCTTCCACAGATGACATTTTGGGTTGGGACCCTTCTTCAGATGATGGGGCGGAGGGGAGATAGTTGGTAGAGATGGAATGTGGCAAGAGCTGGCAAGTATTAGGTCCACCCAGCTGTTATCAGGCAACTGAACCATCCTACCACAACCAGAGAGCAGTGCTGAACTACTATCTACCTCATTGGTGACCCTCTGACTATCTCAGTCTACCCCACGACAGAATGGGGAGGAGTTGTACAGTTTGATAGCCACAGGGAAGAAGGATCTCCTGTGCTGCATCTTGGTGGAAGCAGTCTGTTGCTGAAGGTGCTCCTCAGGTTGACCAGTGTGTCATGGAGGGGGTGAGTTGTATTCTGCCCTACTCTGACAAAGGCATTTTCTTGTAAATGAGGAAATCGTGTTTTTCTTTCAGCTCTCAGTGATGGAATTTCTTACTTCCCTGG